>NC_080657.1:970000-1120000 GCF_027579445.1 Ammospiza nelsoni | reverse complement strand
GAGTGCTGCAGGCAGTGCTGGGTGTCCCTGGGTGAGGAGGGCTCTGAGTGTGGCTGTTCCCAGGCAGTGCTGGGTGTCGCTGGGTGAGGAGGGCTCTGGCTGTCCCCAGGCAGTGCTGTGTGTCCCTGGGTGTCCCCAGGCTCTGGCTGTCCCCGAGCTGTGAGTGCTCTGACTGTCCCCGAGCTGTGAGTGCTCTGACTGTCCCCGAGCTGTGAGTGCTCTGACTGTCCCCGAGCTGTGAGTGCTCTGACTGTCCCCAGGCTGTGAGTGCTCTGACTGTCCCCGAGCTGTGAGTGCTCTGACTGTCCCCGAGCTGTGAGTGCTCTGACTGTCCCCGAGCTGTGAGTGCTCTGACTGTCCCCGAGCTGTGAGTGCTCTGACTGTCCCCGAGCTGTGAGTGCTCTGACTGTCCCCAGGCTGTGAGTGCTGTGACTGTCCCCAGGCTGTGAGTGCTCTGACTGTCCCCAGGCTGTGAGTGCTGTGACTGTCCCTGAGCTGTGAGTGCTCTGGCTGTCCCCAGGCTGTGAGTGCTCTGGCTGTCCCCAGGCTGTGAGTGCTCTGACTGTCCCCAAGCTGTGAGTGCTGTGACTGTCCCCAGGCTGTGAGTGCTCTGGCTGTCCCCAGGCTGTGAGTGCTCTGGCTGTCCCCAGGCTGTGAGTGCTCTGGCTGTCCCTGAGCTGTGAGTGCTCTGGCTGTCCCTGAGCTGTGAGTGCTCTGGCTGTCCCTGAGCTGTGAGTGCTCTGGCTGTCCCCAGGCTGTGAGTGCTGTGACTGTCCCCAGGCTGTGAGTGCTCTGGCTGTCCCCAGGCTGTGAGTGCTGTGACTGTCCCTGAGCTGTGAGTGCTCTGGCTGTCCCTGAGCTGTGAGTGCTCTGGCTGTCCCCAGGCTGTGAGTGCTGTGACTGTCCCCAGGCTGTGAGTGCTCTGTGAGTGCCCTGTCTGTCCCCAGGCTGTGAGTGCCCTGTCTCTCCCCAGACGCAAGTCTCGCTCTCCCTCCCCGCGGCGGCGATCGTCTCCCGTGCGCCGCGAGCGGAAGCGCAGCCACTCGCGCTCCCCCCACCACCGCACCAAGAGCCGCAGTGCCACCCCTGCCCCCGAGAAGAAAGAGGCCACTCCTGAGCCAGAGCCCTCCGTGAAACCAAAGGAGACCGTTGTGCAAGAGGCAGCTTCAAACAGGTGAGAGCTCTGTGTGTAGAGCCATGTGTTGCCTTTAAAAAATGGAGTTATTATTCTGATACCTCACTGGAGCTTGGTTTGGGCAGTGCCTGCTCTTCCCTGTGCCCCTGCAACAGTCAAAGCATTTATTTTAGAATCTTCAGTGAGGTTTCTTTGTCCTCTGCAGAATTCTAAGGGCAGTGTGCTTTGCTGCCGCTGTGATTTCATTGTCCTGCTCATCATTGACACTTGTGACAATGTCATGTTGACTTCCAGCTGGTTGTCATCATGTAGCTTCTATGTTACTTACTCTTTTTGAATCATTGTACCGCATTCTAACTCTTTTCACAATTCTGGACCAGTTTGTCAGAGAATGGGCAGGAGAATGTTTGCTGTAGGGGAATATCTTGGCAGCTTCTAAAATGCAGACTGTGGTTTGTATATGCTTACAAATGAAGTCCTTATTTTTGACAGTGATATCCCAAAAGCTCCTAAACCTGAACCACCTGTACCAGAGACTAAGGAAACTTCACCAGAACGTAATTCAAAGAGGGAGAGGGAGCGGGAGAGGGAGAAGGAGAAGGAGAAGACCCGTCAGAGATCCCCATCTCGGTCCAAGTCCAGGTCAAGGTCCCGGTCCCGTTCTCCATCTCATTCCCGACCCAGAAGGCGCCATAGATCACGGTCAAGGTAGGGCTTCAGGGGCTGACTGTGAAGCTTGAGAATATTTTCTGCTGCAGGTGCCACCTAATGTTCTTGGTCAGTGATGTTTTTAGAGGTGTTGAGCTGTGGATGTTTTGGGCCAAATGAGAAGGATGCATTTAGTGTATAAATGTGTTTGGGAGTGTTTTGTTTGTATTGATTTATGAGAAGATGCTCATGGTGACCAGCACTGATCAGAGAAGGAATTCAGCTGCTTAATATTGATAATGAGAATTGTGTAGCCTTTCTTTAGGACATGGGTTTGATGCTGAAAAATGCTTTCTTTACCTCCTTTTTTTAATTATTCTACTACTTAATGGAGTGACATTGTTAAACTTGAAAGCCCTGATTGTGTCTGTACATTTGGCATCCTCACCTAAATACAGCCTTGATACAGTGCACTTGGAGGAAAACAACTCTGCACTCAGTGCCCCGAGGATACATTTCCTCAACTCTGGAAGTTAGATAGTTGCTTTTCATTGGAATTTCTGATTGTGACAGGTCTTACTCCCCTAGAAGGCGACCCAGCCCGCGGCGCCGGCCGTCCCCGCGCAGGAGGAGCCCACCCCGGAGGATGCCTCCCCCACCCAGGCACAGGAGGAGCAGATCCCCCGTCAGGCGGTAAGAGCCCTGCTTTTTGAGACAGCTGAAGTGCTAAACCTGCAAAGTTAAAGGGAACTGTAGCTGTGTTAGCAAAATTCCCTGTTGATCTCACCTCAGCAGTGGCAGGTGTGTGATCAGAGTGATGGAGAAACTGCACTGTCACTTTTCCTGAGTGTGCTGTGGGGGAACACGGTTGCAGATGTGAAATTATTTATTCTGAGTTAGGGTAGTGATGAGAATTCCACCTTGTTGAAAAGTGGCAATTTCAGAGCTTTTTTTCTTTTTTGCTTCTTCAAATGGCTCTGGGTAGTTCCCAGCACAGGCTGACATGATAGCCCTTAGGGCTTTTTTGCTTAAGTCTTAGTACTTTTCTTTCCTGACTGGGGGAAAAAAATGAGAACAAGTTGGGAATTTTACTTGTTAGGAATTTTTAATTGTGACTTGTATTTCTATCACCTAAAATTAAATTTAGACTTGAAGTATGTTTCTTCTTCATGTTCTCTTCCTTAAGATTCTTCAAGATTTGCCCTTTGGTGTTGCAAGTCACATTTTTCACAGCATAAGAATTGCTGTAGAGGCAAAGCTCTTAGCTGCCTTGCAAAGTAAATGATGTGCTTTTGGCAGTGTCAAAATAGACATTTGTCTTCATGGGGAGAGAATAGATTCTGATCCTTTTCATAGGAAGAGAATCAAAGTGATGCTTCTTTTGTGTACAGCAGTTGCTTTTGAGGAAGGAGCACTTCTCTTCCTTTCTGTGACAGGTGATGACTATTTCCTGAGTTTGTCAATATGTTCATTTCACACAGTTACTGGGAAAACTGTGAAAAGTATCAAACATGTATGTTGCAAGATGTACAAGAGCACCCTTTCAGCAAATGTTTATCTCACTCAAGGTAGGGTTTCTTTTTTCCAGGTTCTCAGGAATTCTGCAGCCAAAGGTGGATTCTGCAGGTACACAATTGCAACAGAACTTGCCACAAATTTTGCCGCAGAATTCTGAGGCCCTACCTTTTAAAATTGCAAAGTAAAGATGAAAAACTAAAACATAAGGATGAATAGATGGATTCTGAATTGTTAAGTTGTTAAGTTGTCTGAAATTTTCACCTCCTGGTGTAAAACATTTTAGTGTCCTTGCACACTAAGCTCTTACCCAGATCTGCTCTGGAGATCGTTAAGTGACACGTGCTAACAGAGACAATTCTCTTAACCACCCAAAAGTTACAGAGCCCAACCAAAACTAATTGTTTCCAGGGGCAAAGCTTAGCTGTAGCCTGTAGATTGACAGAAAGCCAGTGAAGGTGACACTAACAACTTTTAGCTCACTATTATAGTTAAGAATAACTGTGAAAGATTGGTCATTATCCTCCTCTTCTCCAAACCGAGTGTTGCAGGCAGTCCACCATGTTTGGGAAGTGCTGTTGTCTGTGGCTCAGTGTCTGTGCTTGCAAACAACCGCAGTTCTTTGTTCTTTGTGCTGACATGTTCCCCACCGTGGCAGGGCAGGAGCTGATGTGACTTTGATTTGCAGGAGAAGACGCTCCTCGGCCTCGCTGTCCGGCAGCAGCTCCTCCTCGTCCTCGTCGCGCTCCCGCTCTCCACCAAAGAAGCCTCCCAAGAGACCCGTGTCCAGCCCCCCCCGCAAAACGCGCCGGCTGTCCCCCTCTGCCAGCCCCCCCCGGCGCCGCCACCGGCCCTCGCCCCCCGGCAGCCCCCCGGCCAAGCCGCGCCGCTCGCCCACGCCCCAGCAGTCCAACCGCGCCCGCAAGAGCCGCGGCTCCGTCTCGCCCAGCAGGGCCTCAGGTGAGGGCACCATCACAGCCGGGTTCCCTTTGGGACTGCTGTTCACGTGTGCCTGTTGAAGGAACGGTGTGAATTGCAGCTGAGCTGTTTCTTTTTGTCTTGTAGCGCCCAAGCATAAGAGCAGTGAGAAAAGAGAGTCTCCTTCGCCAGCACCCAAGCCCAGGAAAGCAGAATTGTCGGAATCAGGTACGGCTCTGACTTCTCAGCTCTGCTGCTGGGTGTGGGGTTTTTAGTCAGAAATACTTGGGCAGGGAAGTGCTGAGCCTTCCAGGAAGTCTGGCACTGAAGGCAAGAGTTTTCAGAACTCTAAAAATGATCACTCCTGCTGCCTCCTTCTATCCAAGATTGCTTGGAATGAAAGTTCAGCCGAAGTGTATTTCAGCCTTATGTTATCCTAAGATTTGAGTGAGGGAAAACCCCATACCTGATGGTCTGCTGTCCATAACTTTCTTTCTGCCTGCATAGGCAAATCTTTATCCCTGGTTTAAGTGCCCTGTCCTTGTGTGTCCTTTCAGAAGAAGACAAAGGAGGCAAAATGGCTGCAGCAGATTCTGTCCAACAGAGGCGTCAGTACAGGAGGCAAAATCAACAGTCTTCATCTGGTATGGAGCACAGAAATTCCCGAAAACTGCGTTGTAGTTTCCTTTTGCAGGAAGTAGTTAAGTTCAAATACAGATTAAAACTATTTGCTCTGTGCTCTGCAGTGCTATTGTAAACTTAATTACAGATTTGCCACTCATAACGAGGTCACTTTAATTATTACTCAGGAGGAATAAAAGTGACTTTTAAAGGTCATTACATCTTTTCTTAATGGGTTTGCATCTTTAAAATTGCGCTTCTAAACTCTTAACATCACGCACAAATATTGTGTGCTGTGGATTACATCATCTCTCCTTACTTTGGACTCTTTATGCTTGAGATCAGTAAATTCACCTGGTATTTTTGTCCACATAGTTTCAAAAAGCAGCTGCAGTTCACCTTTTAAATTACCTGTCTAGCCAAATTTTATGGGGACAGTTTTTTTTACCCAGTAGATTTTTTTATCATTAAGTTCAGCCAACACCTTCAGTCAATCTGTTTTAAATTTTGGGTTCTCGTTTTATGGGAGATGAGGTTGGTTTGAACTGCAGCAGTGACCAGTGTCTCAAAGATCATTTTCCAGAGAGTGATTCTTTCTATGTTTGCAGATTCTGGTTCTTCATCTTCCTCAGAAGAGGAGAGGCCCAAGAGGTCGAACGTGAAGAACGGGGAGGTGGGCAGGCGCCACCGGCACTCGCACTCGCGCAGCCCCTCGCCCCGCAAGCGCCAGAAGGATTCCTCCCCTCGGTAACTCCTGAGCTTAGCTCATCCCTTCCTGGTATTTATGTCTATCTCTGCAACTCTCACCAAATACACATCAAGTCATGCCCACTCTGCCCAGACTTCTTTCAAGGTTTCCTTCCCATTACACTCATTTGGCAGAAATTGCTCTGACCTTTCTTTGATGGTGTTCATTTTTGCCTCAGACCCGTGGCAGATAGATCTGTTCTGTTTTGTTTTGTTTTCCCTCCACTGCTCTCAGGATGCAGATGGAAAAGAGGTGGCAATCACCAGTGATGAAAAGGTTGGTTAGAAATTCATCTCTTAAACAGGCTGTCATTTATTTTGGCATGGATAAGTATTTGCCGTCCTTTTGTCCGTTACACTTGCACACTCACAGTGACGGAAATTCAGACTGATGTGCTCCTTCTTTTGTTGGACCTGGAACCATTTCACTGGCAAAAACAGAAGGAGCAGCACCTGCTCTGTGTCCCTCACTGCTCACCCCTTGTTAATTCACATCAGCCTGTGACATCAGTAACTTTGATGCTGTTACATCCCACTGATGCCTGGAAACAGCTGAACAGTTATGTTCCTCAGGGGCTCCTTGCTCCAGACACCCAGCTTTGGGTGAGCAGTGTTGGGTTCCTGCTGCCACTGACTCAAAACCCTCCTGCACACTTGCAATAAGCAATTAAGATCTTGATCTTCTGGGTCAGAGATGATTGGAGTTTTCAAAACTCTCATTTCTCAGTTCAAGGGATATTTGAAACTACTGGAAGTAGACAATCAGTAAAACAGCAGTGACTTTTTTATTTGTGACACTTTTTGCTCTGTGTTGGTCTAGAAATACAGAAAGGTGCAGGAAGCTTGATGGGTTTATTAATTGGATGTAATGACCCTTGAGCAGGCTGTAATTAAGCCTTAGCTAGCAGATACTCCCAGCACACATAATGATGTAGGAGATAAGGATGACTCCCTCACCAATGCAGACCTTCCTAATTATGGATCCTGTCAAACATTTCTGTGGAAAACAGGTTGGGATTCAAAGGCTTTGATCTTGTTTTGCAACACACTGAATTCACGTACTGCCTGTTGCATAAATACATGTTTAATTAGGACAGTTGGTACATTTGAAGGCTGGGGGATTTTTGGATCATAAAAGAACATTGTATTTTGAAGCAAACTCTTATCTATAAAAGTGTGTTTCATTGCCTTGGAGAACAATACCCAGCATGTTTGAAATCAGATCTCACTTAATGTAAATGAACTGATTTGCTTTTTAATTGCTCTCAATTTTCCCTTATCCAGTCATTTTATCTTAATTGCTTTTTTTAAAAAAAGGGAATATTTCACTTTGCCAGTATTCCTTTCCTTTAAAATTCTATGCAAGAATGCGTTGGATTAAAATTCCCTTTTCCAGAAGTCTGTTGTTAAACCCTGCAAAGTAGAAAATGGCTCATTTGGTGAACAGTTTTAATCCAGAGAGCTGCAGTTTAGCAGCCTCTCTTTTTTCTTTTCACTGCATTTCAAGAAATAAATAATTTTGGATTTCAGATGGAGCACAGTTTCACACTGTGAAGAAAATTACCTCCACCCAAGGCAAAATCAGCATGTGATCCATCACTTATTCCAACCATTTGGTCTTTCTTTGGCTACAAGGTGTTGATGGATCAGGTTGTGCAGATGTGGAATCGTGTCCTGGCTGATGTGGTGGGCTCAGGGTCACAGTCAGACACCGTGGTGGGCTCAGGGGCACAGTCAGACACCGTGGTGGGCTCAGGGGCACAGTCAGACACTCATCATCTCACACTCTTCAGAAAGGTTCAAGTACGTTTCTTTCCATCGGTGCTCCCAGTAGAATTCCATTTTGAGGTGCATGAAGGAGCAGATTCTGTGTAGTGGGAGCAGCTGGTGCCTCGGCTGCATTTCCTGATGGGTGCCTGTTTTCTGCAGCAGGAGGAGGAGGAGCCCCTCGCCGCCCCCCGCGCGCCGGCGCCGCTCCCCTTCCCCGGCGCCCCCGCCCCGGCGCCGCCGCTCGCCGTCCCCGCCTCGCCGAAGGTACCGACCCCCCCGGGCACCCCCTGCCTGCTCTGGGCCTCCTCTGGGCATGGGAAAAGGGCTCTGCTCCCAGTTCCTTCACTGGGAAGCTGAGGGGGCTGTGTTGTGTTGGGTGTGGTGGGTGCATGGCCTGGATGTTGTTGGGTTGGTGCTGCAGATCCTGAATTGGAGTTACACAACCATGGGATGGCTTGGGTTGGGAGGGACCTTAAAGATCATCCAGTCCCACCCCCTGCCATGGGTGGTGACACCTTCCACCAGCCCAGGTTGCTGCAAGTTTTGTACAACCTGGCCTTGGACACTTCCAGGGATGGGGCAACCACAACCTTTCTGGATTTAAAGAGTTTTATTTTAAACTCTTTTGACTTCTAAAGAATTCTAGAATTTAAATTCGGAGAAGTTTAAAGAGCTCTAGAGTCCTTTTCCCCCTCTTTGGGTGCACTGCAGGGCACTGCTGACTGATGTCCGTGCCTGGGTGACCCCTGACCGTTTGTTCTCTTTGCAGGTCTCCATCACCACCCCCGCGCAGACGTTCTCCCTCTCCACGGAGATACTCCCCCCCGATCCAGAGGCGATATTCCCCATCTCCCCCTCCCAAGAGGAGAACAGCTTCTCCTCCTCCCCCTCCCAAAAGAAGGGCCTCCCCTTCCCCCCAGTCCAAGCGCAGAGTCTCCCACTCCCCACCGCCAAAACAGAGGAGCTCCCCCACTGCCAAGCGGCGCTCCCCTTCCGTGTCTTCCAAGCACAGGAAGGGGTCTCCTCCCAGCAGATCCAACAGGGAAACACGTTCTCCACCACAAAACAAAAGGCATTCACCTTCACCACGGCCTCGAGCTTCCCACCCCTCCTCCAGCCCTCCGGCGCCGCGCCGGGGAGCGTCGGCGTCGCCGCAGAGGAGACAGTCACCATCACCCAGCAGCAGGCCCATCAGGAGGGTGTCCAGAACGCCAGAGCCCAAGAAAACAAAGTAAAGACACCCATCTTGTCTGCTTGGGGTTTGATGAGGGGTTGTTGTTTAGTTGTGATGCAGTGGAAGTGGTTAAGGAATCACAGAATCCCAGAATGGTTTGGGTGGGAAGGGACCTTAAAGCCCCTCTAGTGCCACCCCTGCCATGGCAGGGACACCTTCCAGTGTCCCAGGCTGCTCCAAGCCCCAATATCCAACCTGGCCTTGGGCACTGCCAGGGATCCAGGGGCAGCCAGACCTGCTCTGGGTACCCTGTGCAAATTTCTTCCCCACCCTCACAAGGAAGAAATTTTCCCCAGTCTGCCATCTAACCCTGTCTCTGGCAGTGGAAGCCATTCCCCCTTGTGCTGCCTGCATTAAAAGCCCCTCTCCCTCCTTTTCATAAGACCCTGAAATGTGCCACAAGGTCTCCCCAGATCCTTCCCTTTAATTGCTGGCTTTAAAGAAAACCTAATTGTGTCTTTAAACCTAACTGTGGAAGGGGACCAACACTTCTCATCAGCTCAGAAATAATTCCATAAGTGACCATTCATGATAAACTGCTAAGATTGTAAATATTTTTGGCTTTAGTGAGATGCTGCTTTTCTGAGCAGACTGTGAGAAGTGTGGTGCTGGCTTATGAATTTTTTCAGAAGGAAAATGTAGCTGAATGGAAAACCTTGCACATTTAAATAGCATTGCTGTTCTCTTGGCTTTTAATGTGATTATAACTTAGTTCAAGCAGAAAGGCAGCAGTCAGTTGTGAGCAGCAGCAGGGTTGTTTAACAGCTTTTCAGGCTGCATTATCCCTCTGCATTATGGATCCACTCTGCCATTGGATTGTTTTGCCTTTTTTATCACACCAGCAAAGCAATTTATCTATTTATTTTTTAAAATCAATTTAAATGTTCTAAGTGCAGTCTGACCAAGTTAAAGCGAAGATGTTCTTTTGGCTCTTGTGTTGATGTTGCCTTGCTCTGTCTCACCTCTGACTCTGTGTTCCCCAGGGCTTCCACCCCCAGCCCCCGGCGCGTGTCCTCATCCCGCTCTGCGTCAGGGTCACCTGAGACAGCTCCCAAAAAACACCCAGGACCTGCATCTCCTGCCCGCTCTCGCTCTCCTTCTGCAAACTGGTCACCTGCAAAAAAGGCCAAGAGCCCAACTCAGAGCCCATCACCTGCCAGGGTATTTGTCTGCTCATAAAACAGCCTCTGGTTGGGAGGGCTGAGCTGCTGAGCAGCCCCAGGGTTATTCACAGGGGGGAAACTGCTTGGGGTCATTCTTCATTGTTAAAAACTTCTAAAAACAATTTGTAACATGAATTTTTCAAGCTTAACATCTCCAAGTGTGGGAGAAAATAGCGCTCTATAGAAAATCAGACTTCTGGGAAAAAGTCTGTCCCATTTCATGAGTGTACATGAGTTTTATGGTCTACAAAGTATGGGGGGCTTATTTATGGTCAGTATCCTATGTGCAAACCCAGAGTATTCCCAGTGGGAGGAGAACAGATTGTTTGGTATCTTCACCTCCTCTTCTAAGGTGTTTCCCAGGGGCAGTTCCATTCTTTGCCAGTAAACTTTGAAGCCTTAGAGATGAGTTGTAACATCTATTGAATTATTTACTACAGAATTCAGATCAAGAAGGTGGTGGCAAGAAGAAGAAGAAAAAGAAGGATAAGAAGCATAAAAAGGATAAAAAGCACAAGAAACACAAAAAGCATAAGAAGGAGAAGGCAGCAGCAGCTGCAGTAGCTGCTGCTGTGGCTCCAGCAGACACCACCTCAGCACAGGGAGAGCAGGAAGCAGAGACAGAACCCAAAAAGGTGAGAATTTGGGACTTTGTCAAGGGTGGGTGTGCCCTGCTCTCCTGGGGTTCTGACAGCCCCAGTTCCAAAGTGAGATTTGGGGGGTGTGATTCCCTGTGGAGATTTCAGTGCTGGGAGGGCTCAGCCTGGCCAGCCTGGGGTGTTTGAAGCAGCTCTTTGTGTTTGTTTGAAGGAGACTGAGAGCGAACCCGAGGACAACCTGGATGACCTCGAAAAGCACCTGCGGGAGAAGGCCCTGAGGTCCATGAGGAAGGCGCAGGTGTCCCCCCCCTCCTAGGCCAACCCTTTGATATAATGTACATTTTATTTGGTTTGTACTCAGAATTCAATTTCAAATTGCTAAATGTGTTTGAGCTTTAGAATATAACATTTGTTGTAATAATTGCTAGGTTGAGGTTCACCATGTACAAAGGGCATGGATTTACATTACAAAAGGTGTCCACAGTGTACTAGTGACATTCTTTCATTGACAGCATAATTTCATTTAGAGTGAGACTTTTTAGAAGCAGTAGGAATTTGTTTTGGAGGTTTGAAACATGACCGTCAGTTCCCTCATTTCTTTGAAATCCAGCAGAGCCTTGAGCAGAATTTGTGAGGGGCTCATTTGACTTCTTTTTGTATCACTTACATGATGCTACTAACCTTTGTGGTTTGTAGGCTTGCCCAGGAGTAAAACCACTGCAGAATTCAAGGAAGTACATCTCTATTTTAATGCTTTCTACTGTTGCCTGTATAGTCTCCATAAAGCCAATCAAGAATAGCAATTTAGAGTGGTACATAAATGAAAGCATGTTGTTTACCAGGACACTGTGGGTTTATATTGATGTAACATGTTGATTTGGAACACTGGAATTTCATTTGTATTTTTATGTTCTTTTTTTAAAGGGCAGTTTCCATGATCAGCAGACCCAGAAAAAAAATAATAATTCCTTCAGTTCCATAAATTTTGTTTGTGAGCTGTCGTTGCCCCATTCATAAATCTTGTCTCGTTACGGTTCTTCGGAATGGTCTGAGCAACTTTCAGAGCTGTGTTCTTTGAAAGTTTAGAGGAACCTGAACTTTGGATATTGTCATGTTTTCACTGTTCTTTGTTTTTGTTTTTTTAACTAAAGCTATATAAAGCTTGTGGATTAAACAAAATAAATTTCTAAATTTAAACAGATGTTGGCTATTTTTATCTGGACGTTTACATTTGCTAATCAGCTTTGTTTTGTGCAGGATTAATGAGTGTTCAGAGATGAGAAAGTGTTTGATCCACTGTGCTGGCTCTGGAAAAATTGGGGCTTTTAACTGGCCTGGTGGAGCAGGAAAAGCCCTTTAATTAGTGATGCTCCTGTGGAGTTCCTGCCAAGCAGGAGTCTAACATCCTTACCTGGGCAGTGTTTTGGGAAAATGGAGAAGCTCAAACTCAATATTTGCTGTGAAAATTGCTGGTCAGAACAAGTGGAGTGTTTGAAGGCCCTGCAAGAAATGAACAGCAGGTTTGATTAACTTGGGGAAGGAGCTGTAGTGGTGTGAGAGCTCATCTGAGGAATCCTGGGGGCTCCTTGCCTTTCCATAATTATGGAATCAGAGTGGGTTGGGACCTTACAAAGCACCCAGTTCCAATCCCCTTTTAATCACTGGGAACTTGCTGCGTTGCTGCTGTGGAATTGTTGTAAAAACTCCAGCTGTGTTTCTGAAATCACCTCAGTTCTGAAACCTGAGGTTTTTCTGGAAGGGGCTTGTGAATCTTTCTGTGCTGCAGCTGCAGTAGCTGAGGTGCCCACAGTGAAGTTGGAGATTGATGAATCTTTCCTTGCCCTTGTGCAGGGTCTGACCTGAGGCAGGGCAGCTCCAGCTCCTGGGAGGGGAAGTTTCAGAGCAGCTCCTGCCCTTCCCTGTGTGCTGAACCTTTTGTTTCTTCACACAAATGTCATTGTGTGCTCAAGTGCTTGTAAACCTCCTCCAGAGCTGGAATGCTGAGGATCACCTGTTACTAAAACGTGTGTGATAAATTCCAAGAAGCTTCTGGACAGAGGCATTTTTCAAAGTCCATCTGCGTGAATTTGGTGCTTGAGGAGCCACAGACCAGGACTCAGGACGTGCTGATCCTCACTCACTTGGATTTTCCCTGATGTCCTGCAGGGGTGCAGCTCCCCAGGGTTTAATGCCTCCTCCTTTATCATCCAAATCTTGCTTCTACCTGGGTTTGGTGACCTCTGAGTGCCTTTTAATCTTAGCACTAATAGAAGTTCTTTAAATACATTCAGGGCCTGAGTCACTGCTTATCTTCTCTCACACCTATTTCCATCTCCTGCCTCCAGGGCTGATAAAGGACCTCTGGATGGGCCAGGCCTTCCCTCCACATTTCCATCTCCCTTGCAGTTCCTATTGTTGCTGCTCCCCCTGCCTCTTTTTCATCTATCCATAAAGAATGGTGTAGGCTTAAAAAGAGCAATTAAATGCAGTGTTTAAAAAGAATATAACTTCTAAATTGTATTTAGCTTAGTATTTTAATTCCTTTCTATTTATCCATTCAAGTAGTAACATTTCATTTAAATATCAGTTGGGGAAATGAGCCCTCTCCTCTCCTGAGCTGTCCCTGCGGTTGCACAGACCCTTTTTAGCACAGAATCTGCTGGGCTGGCTTCCATCTGTGTCTCTGCTGTTCCTGACACCACTGAATTCTCTCCTGATCCTCTGATTGAGCTCCCCTCATCCAAACCCAAACTTGTCTGATCCCTTCCCCACTCCAGCTTCTTGGTTAACCTCTTCTCTCTGTTTTTAAATCCTTGTATTTGTAGTTCAGAAATGACCCTGGTGTGATGAGGCAGGAGCTACCTGGATCTCGCTTCTTTTTTATCCTGGATCTGCTCATGCTGAATTTTGGCTTCCTGACCCAGGCCACCCTCGTGAAGTGACAGACACAGGGTCTAGGTAAGGGACTTGCTGTGACGATTGTATCCAGCTCTACAAAAAGTTTAATCGGGCTGTGTAACTTAAGTGGAACTGAGTCCTCAGCAGTGAGCATGAGGCCGAGGTGAGTCACAGGTCAGTCTCTGTAGCTGCTTCTGAAGAAAGATGTTTGTTGTGTCAACAGCTGGGACAATGGCAGGTGTGTGTGCTACAGTTCCAAGCTTATAGAAACTCAGGGCTGGATTGTTAAATTTTTCCACTTGTGTGACTTTGGCAATTTGCCTGGGAGTGCTGTGGAACTTCCTGAGCCAAGGGATTTAGCCTGCATTGCCCCAGGACACAGAACTGTTCTGCTGCTGCTCCCTGGGAGCCCAGGGACAAATCCCAGCACCAGGGCAGAGCTCTGTGCAGGGAGCCATCCCAAAACCTCCCTCGCCTGACTGCTCCATGTCCTGAGGGCTGCAGGGAGAGACCTGGGCTTGGAGGAGCAGTTGTGCACTGTGACTTCATTCCTGCAGCACCAAACTCCACATCCCTGTGTGTTGGTGTCAGAGCAGCTCTGGGAGGAGCAGCTCAGCAGGGCACAGAGCTGTGTTTTGGTGGAGTCCATTCCACCTGTTGTATGTCATAACTGATGATCTGGTACAGGATCATCTCATAAATCTTTGATTTGTCTGCTTGAAGTCCACTGTGGATGTCACCAATATCTCAAAGCACTGACAATTCAATGGAGTTGTGTCTTACTCATAAATTACTATTGGAAGTAATTATATCTCTTCCAGGGTAATAAAAAGATTATTGAATCTCAGCACAATGGGATGGGGAGTTGTGTATTCCCAGACTAATCAGCAGTTTGACTTTTGAACTTTGTGCAACAATCCTGGATGAGTTCAAAGAGGCTGGAACTGCTGGGGTCCCTTCAGCTGGGTGTGAAACAGCAGCTGGGGATGGTCCCCCCCAGTGGCTGGAGACAGAGGATGTCCTGTACCAGCCCCTCTCATCTGGGCTCCCTCTGGCTCAGGATCAGATGGTCCAGCAGGATCTGGGGTCCTTCCTGCCGTGAGGTGACACAGCTCAGCTGCTCTGACTCAGGTTCTGGGGGAAAGGAGTGCTTGGCTTTGTTATCACTTGTTCAGTTTAGTTCTGACTTGAGCCAGAGCGTTTCCTCCTGCTGTGAGTGGAGCTCAGGGAGCATCCAACATGGTTAGAGATCTTCTGGTCCACTTGAGATGGTTTGTGTTTGCTGCCTTGGTGGTTGGAGGCTGTCAGGTGGTGAATTTTTCATTTGTCCCATCCTGAGTGTGGATTGAGCCTTGGGGAGATGGCTGGGAAAAGTGGGGTTGATTTTAATTGCTCTTAAAGCAGGAGAACAAGGGAGATGATGTTCAGAGGAGTCCCCAGTTCTCACTGCAGGTTTGTACCTACACAGCCTACACATCCCCAGGTGGCTTTGGCTCTGTCTCACCAGGCTGGGGATGGACTGGAAGCTGTTCTGGAGGGATGAGGATCACAGTTTGTTGAGGAGCTGGAAAGGAGGGTTTGGGTTTTTCTTGCCTTTTTTCCCAATCCTTTATTTAAAATCAAGAGCCACAAAGTGCCTCCTCTGGGGTTTGCTGGTGTCTTGTGTAGGGCTGTGCCCAGCAGCAAACGGGAGTTGTGTGGCTCCAGCCCATCTCCCAGGGAGAGAAAACGCAGTGGAGCTGTTCCCTAGCTGGGAGTGCCGGGTTTTGTAATGGGATCCGGCAGCTCCGGGCAGTGACTCAGGGCAGCCGCAGCCGCAGCCGGGCCGGGTGAGGGCGGTGCTGGGGCGGGGGTGACTCACGGTGACGCAGCCGCGGGGCCCCCCGAGCTCGTTCGTGTTTTGGGGTTGTACCGAGCCTGGTTTGGGGTTTGGATAATCCCAAAAATCAGCGCTGCAGGAGGGAACGTGCTGGCCCTAGAGCGGGGCTGGGGTCAGTGCCAGGAGCGCAGCTCCCCACGGGTTGGGGTTTGCTGCAGGAGAGGAGACTGAGCCTTCAGTGCAAGGTGTTTTAATCACCAAGTCGTTAATTATCTTCAGCACTCGTGTTGTGGCAGATTCTGTAGGAATCGTGGGTTTTTCCCATTCAGGATCAATCCATCGGGAGTTGTGTGGTGAGCACCTCCCAGGGCCAGGTGTGCGCCTTGACCTGCGAGCCCAGCCCGGGATGGGGTCAGGAATCCCTCTGAGCTCCCACAGCTGCTTCCCCGCGCCGAGGGGCTGAAGGCAGGAGGGGTGTGGGTCCGGAGCGTCCTTCCTCCCGCACAAAGGCAGGATGTGGCTGCCCCGGGCAGCGCCCGGAGTCAGTGCGGGCTTTGTGCGCCGGGCTGAAGGCAGGGACCGGCCCGGGGCTGGGACACCCGGAGCTGGGGCTGGGACACCCGGGGCCGGGGCTGGGACACCCGGAGCTGGGGCTGGGACACCCGGGGCCGGGGCTGGGACACCCGGGGCTGGGGCTGGGACACCTGGGGCCGGGGCTGGGACACCCGGGGCTGGGGCTGGGACACCCGGGGCTGGGGCTGCTCCTGCATGGAGCTGTTGAATCCCAGGGAGAAACGGACCTTGTCCAACAGATCCTGGGGAGCTTTGGCGTGAGGCTGGTCCTTGTGCTGATCCGGGTGTGGGGAGATGATGCTCAGAATCCCCGGGAAGTTCAGGATCCTTCTGTTTCACTTGAAAGAAAACACGGAAAGCAGCTGTCCTGGGAAAGCAGCGCTGGGGGAAAGGGAATTGTGGGGAATTGTTTGTTTCCCCCACAGAGAAACTTTGTGTTCAGTGCAGGGGCAGAGCTGCAGCTCGTGTAAATTGTTGTGTCTATGAAATAAATGGAATTCTGCTGCCGACGTCAGCTGGGGATAGCCCCTGGAGAGGAGGGCCAGCGTGAGGGGCCGGACTCTCCAGGGCACGTGAAGTCCTTATCAGATCGGCCAGAGCTTCCTCTGAGTTCGTTCCCACCCCTGACCTGCTCCGGGCTGGCCCCAAGCACACAAAGCTCAGAGGGCTCCAGCCCCTGACCCACACTTGCAGTAGGAAAAGGGAATTTCTATGGGGGCACAGCCTGGGAAGCTCTCAGGAGGTTTTTTACTTTTTGTAATTCCTCACTCAGGCTTTAAAACTCGAGCTCCAGATGAAACCAAAGCTGATGGAACAGTTGTGAGAAATGTGGATCCCTTTTAAGGTAAACCCCCCCAGGCTTCCCCTCTCCAGGAGGGAGGAAGCTCCCATTAAAAATTGATAGTCTCCCTGTCAGCTGGATTTTAATTCAGCAAGTGGATTTGACTACTGATGTGAAAAAAATTACCTTTGTCACCGTGCTGATATTTTTTTAATGAGACAGAAATGGTTTGGCACCTTTCCAGCTTATTAAAACCTTTGTGAATCCACAGGCACCAGCACAAGGGGACGAGAAGGGAAAATTGCATTAAGTGCATGATTGGCAAAACAAAATTGAGCTCTTTTTTATTTATTTATTTTTAATCTATTACAAGCCTGTGAATGAATCTTCTATTATTTATGGGGGAGGATAAAGGGAGCCATCCCTGTGGCTGCAGGCAGACTCTGCTTTCAGTTCCACTCTTCTTTCCAGACAGGGAAAGGGGACACCTGCTGTTATCCAGGACAGAGATAAGTGAAGGGAGCTGTGAAAAGGGAGAAATCCCCACGTTGTGTGGGAGAACAGGGCCCTGGGGGTGACCGATCTCCACGGGTGCTGGGTTTGTGTCTGTGGGCTCCCGGCTCAGCACAGGGTGCATTTCTGCACTGGATAAAAGGGATCAGACTCTTTCAGCCTCTGCATCCCTCGAGTTGAGCACCCCAGGGTCTCCATCCTGGCTGGAGCAGCTGCAGGAGCTGCAGCAGCCCCGGGGCTTTGCTGTCAGAGCAGCAGCTCAGGGGCCTGGAAGGGGCTGGCCCTGCTGGCACCAACCCCCAGAGAAGGAGCTGTGCAGAGAGGGGCTTCCCCTGCTGCCAACAGAGGATTTGGGTTCATCCTCTCCAGCTGCACATCCCACTATTAATGAGCAGCCAGGGCAACATTTGAATTTTAATGACATCACAGATACAGCGCTGCTAATTGCTCATTTGCTTATCTGGAATGAGTTTTAAATCTGTGAAAGAAACCTGAATCGTGGAAACCTCTCGTGCAGCTGGTCAGGGCAGGGTTAGAGAAGCAGCTGTCTGTGGTTTAACCCCTCAGTGACAATTCCTCCCCTTTCCATCCCATGGCCCACTTTGCCGCACTGATCAGCTGGGATTCATGGCTGGGATAAAACAAAGGATTTAAAATGGGAAAATCTCCACAGCCTTGGTGCTCTGAGAGCCTGGCTGGGTTTGCACATCCCTGGCTGGGCAGAGGGATGGCTCCAGTCCTCAATTATCTCTCCCGGGTTTGTGCCTAAGCTTTTGCCTCTAACCAGCTCTTATCGTTGCTCAGTAGGAGCCCGAGGAGCCTTACAGCAATCATTGCACAGACAAACCACCAGGGTAAAGAGGTGATAATTACAATTGCAAAAGCAAGGACCCGATGATCTGAAATACCAGAATTTCAGCCTGAGCAGGTTGAGCCTGTGCTCAGATAAGGAGCAGGGAGACAGGAAGATTTGGGAACTCTTGGTCCTGCCCTGCAGGATTGTTGTTGTTCTCCCCATCTGCAGGGCACAGTGGCTTTGCTGGGGACCGCAGCTGCTTTTTGAGTCGGTGACTCAGGAGGTTTGGGTTCAGTTCCCCGTCCTGCTGTGGCTATCTCAGGGATTTGGGATGTCATACCCTTGGCAGTGCCTCAGGCTGCAAGGTTTGGAGAAGGTGGAGGAGTTTCTGTCCATGTTTGGAGAGCTGGAGCACCCTACATGCTGCTGCAATGCAAATAATTTTATCAGAAAGATTATTTCCAAATCCTGGTAGAACTGCAAGATCTTGGCCTCTTGTCCTGCCCACAATTCCTTTCCTTTCCTGAGTACTTGGAAAAAAATCTGGCTCCTTCCAGTGTGACTCAGGTAGGAGGAAATAAACCCCACATTCATCATGTCACTGCTTGAGTCAGATCAGCATTTACGCCATGGCTTTGGAGCAGGGTGGCTCTGGGAGAGGTGTTCCCTTTGTTCCTTGGGCTCAATGTCATCCCTCCCAGATGTGGACTTTGCCCAAGGAACCTCCTGGAAAGCTCAGGGGATTTGGGATGCACAGCTTCACCCCTCAGGCAGAGCAGAGATGTGAAAGTTCAGCTGGTGCCCAGCTGTACAGAAGTGGTTTGGGTTTGTGAGATGACAGTCCTGCCCTAAACTGGGATGGGATGGATTATCAGGTGCCTGCCCTAAAGTCCTGCTCTAAACTGGGATGGGATGGATTATCAGGTGCCTGCCCTAAAGTCCTGCTCTAAACTGGGATGGGATGGATTATCAGGTGCCTGCACTGATGGAATCAGAATCATGGAATGGTTTGGGGTGGAAGGGACCCTAAAAGTGATCCAGTTCCACCCCTGCCATGGGGTTCCACACCTTCCACCATCCCAGGCTGCTCATCCTTGGACACTGCCAGGGATGCAGGGGCAGCCTGTGCCAGGGCCTCCCCACCCTCCCAGGGAAGGATTTATTCCTAATGCTCACAGCATTGGATCAAGCCAGCCTGGAGATAAAGAGGTTTTGTGTTGGACTTGGATTTTTTTGTCAATCTTTTTCTCTCTGATGTTGGGCTGCACCTCAGAGACAAAATTGAGCATTGGTGTCATTGCTGTGACCGGATTGGTCCCTGCAGATCCATGGGATCTAGAAAGGAGCTGCAGCTCCCCCTTTCCCCACACACAAAGGGCAGCACAGAGCCAGCAGTGCCTTCCCTGTGCCCCTCAGAGCTGCAGCCCATTAAACCCACAGCAAACAGAGTTTCTGCATTTCAGCTCTGACAGGAGCCAGTCCTGGGTGCTGGATTCCAGCTGGGATATAAAGGACAGGGCTCATTAGGGGAGCCCCAGCCACCAGCAGCTTCCAGGCTTTTCTGATGATGGGAATTCTGCAGGAAACCTCACTGCTGGGTTTGATTGCTGCTGCAGGGGGCTGTGGCTGATTTAAGCACTTAATCAACCTCAGCCAGGCAAAGCTGGGGTTGCTATTTCAGGAGAAGCAGGTTGTGGAGTGATATTCACCAAATCTCCTTATCAGCCCAGGTGTTTGAATCACCTGGGGACTAACCTTAAAAGAAAACAGCCAATACCTGAATTTATTTACTTTCAAGCAACTTCTATACATAAAGGTGGGGAAATATAGATTTTAATCAGGCTCACTAAACTAGCTTTTTTTTTTCTCTTTCCCAAATAACTTTTCAAGCCAGGAATGCAGTGGATTTGGGGTTTTTATTGAAGAACTCCTTGTGTGTCCAATGCTGCCATGGGAAGGTTTCCCAGCACTCAGACCCAGCTCCATCTCTGCCTCTTTATCCTTTGCAGGTCTCTTCCTGCAGAAGGAAGAAGCCCAAATCTTTGTTTGCTGATGCTCACAGCAGAGGACAGGCTGATATCTGAATTTGGAAAGTAGGGCAGCGAGAAACCCTGGGCAGAGCACAGCAACAGCCTCCTGCTGAAAGGGGAGAGTCAGGCATTCAATTACTCCTGTTGTGTGTGTGGTCCTGGGAGCCAACTTTCCTTTCCCTCCCTTGGATATCACCTCCAAAGGCAGGGAGGTGACAAGCACTTCAACTTCCCCGTGTTCCAAAGGAAGGAGGTGAAAGCTCTGCCTGTGTCAGCATTCCCAACAAGCTGCCCCTCAGTGGAGGGGACCCACTGCAGAGGGAAACCTGCAGACAATGCCTGCTTTGTCCCCTCCCTGCTTCTTGGGCGCCCTGAGATGCTGAGTCCAAGCATTTAACCACAAAATGCATTAATTACCATCCAGCTCCCCGGGGAAAGGACCATATGCCAGTTTCCAGGGGAAACAAAAAAGGAAGAAGCACGGGAAGGCCATTGATTATTAAATTACTCCGAGTGCAATTACTGCCACGGAAAGTTCTTGATGAACATTTCCTAGAAACATTGAGTTCTCCAAGCTCTGTGCTCGGGCCATGGAGCACAGGAGTGACCCAGAAATTGTGGGATGAGGTCACCTTCCCACATAATGCCAGGGGATGTGTCCTGTGCAGGGTAACTCTGCTCAGCCCATGGCACTGAGCTGTTTGCTGTTTGCTGTGGCAGCTGTGAGCTCCAGGCCCGGCTCCACGCGTGTCCTCAGCTGCTCACTGCAACTAATCCTAAAGTTTGGCAGCCACCCCGGAGGAGAATGAGCCATGCAGGGACAGCTGGTTGGGAATCACAGCAAGCTGCAGGCAGTCTGACACCGGCAGAAGTTGGGTTTCCCCCGCAATCCTTGCAAGTCTGGCAAAGCAAACCCTGCTCGTCGCAGGGGCAGTGAGAGAGGGATGAGCCAGAACAAATCCATCCCTCCCAGGAGGCAGGGGAGGGATGGAGCCCAAAACCCCAAAAACAAATCCGTCCCTCCCAGGAGGCAGGGGAGGGATGGAGCCCAAACCCCTCTCGGTGCTGGATGGGAGGGAGGAACGTGGAGCTCCTGGGGTGGCTCTGCTGAGGGGGCCTGAGCTCCTCAGAGCATCTGTGACACGAGGGCTGGGCCTGAGCCTCACTGCTGCATCCCAGGATCCCGAATTAGCTGTGGAATGGGAATGTTGGTATTTATAGCCAGGGTGTGGCAGCCCTGCTTGCCTTTAATAGGTGTCCCTGGGCAGGTTCCTGTCCCAGCTGTGTCCAGCTTTGTGGCTTTCAGGAGCTCTAATGAACCCAGCAGTCAGGACAGGCTCCTGCTTCTGTCACAGCCAGCCCTGGATGCTCTCCTTCCCAAACCTCCTCAGCATCCTTCTCCTCACAGCAGTTTCATTACCATTTAAAAAATGGGATGTTCTTACATGTGTCCCACTGAGTGACAGCATGACCTGTGTGCTGAGCTCCTCCCGTGCCTGAAAAATTCCCCGTGGAAATAAAAACCCATTTTTGAGCTCAGGGTCAGCGTGGCAGAGAATTCCACAGGAGGAACACGCACAGCCAGTGCAGGAGAGGGCCTGCTTTGATATCTTTAACATCTGATGCCTCCAGTTTCAAAAGCACTTGGAAAGTTTGAGATGGAAAAACTGCTGCAGAAAGGCCAAAACTGCTGGAGAAGTGAAACAATCCCACGTTGTTTTGCTGCTCTGCCAAATGGGGACCAAGCTCCTGAATGCAGCATAAAATAATATTGAGGGAGTGACCCACTGAGCACACATGGGGGGCCAGAATTGCTTTGTTCCCACTCCGTGGCTCGGTGCAATTTTAGCTTTGAGTAAGGCACTGAACTTTCCTGACTCATTCCTCACTGCTGTTAAAGGTGGGTGATGCTCATTTCCCTATGGATTGTTAGCAGCACTGGTGATTTATTATGTAAAGCGTGGACAAATTAATTCTAAGTGTTCTAAAAAAGAAATAAATAAATCCAGAATAATACAAACAGCAATTACTGAAGGAGGAAAGAATTGAGAGCTTTCAGACTGAACATTTTGTTAGATGTTTCATTTGAATGGGGAGCACAAGAGGTTTGGTAAGTGGTAGCTGGAAACCAGGAAAATGTCATCTGAAAGTGAAATAATTGAAAAGATATTAAAGCAGAGCCAGGGCTGCTGCAGCTGGGTATAAATGAAATAAGCTATTAGCTGCTCTGTGAGATACCAGCAGGGGAGAGCTTTTGTTAGAGCAGAAATGCAGCACTGGTGAGGGAAAAACAGTTCTGGCAGCTCCTTTGTGGGGCTGGGAACATAAAAAGGCCCCAAGAGCCTCACAGACCTCAAATTTGTTGCTCTACACCCACTTTTGTGGGCGCCGTGGGAGAGCTGTTCCTTTGTGCTGAACCACTGCCTGTGCTGCAGCAGGTGGGTCTGGGCTCTGGGGAGCCCTGGCAAGTGCTGCAGGTTTGCCAAAACCTGGGATTTTAAACTTTCTTGTGAAGCAGAGAGGAAGGCTTGGTCCTTGGCTGAGGGGGGTGCCTGGCTCAGTGTTCCTTGTCCTGAATAAGGACTCAGCTCCTGCCTTTCCCAACAGGCAGAGGATCCAACTTTCATTGCCCCTCATTAAACCAATCCCAGAATCCACATTTGGCCCCAACTGGTGCAAATTCCTTACTCTGCCATGCAAACTAAGACAGATGCTTGTGGAGTCTCTGGGACAACCCCATTTAAAGGAAATTTCTTCCCTTGTTGGAACGTGGGTTCCAACAACAACAACAACGGCAGACGGTATCCTTCATGGTACAGGCTGCAATTAATTAACGGGTAATTACCAAGGGAGGTTCCTGGCCAGGGCTGGACTGCACAGCCCCACATCAGTTTGGTTGCAGTGCCACACCAATTTCCAGCCCAAGCTGTCCCACCCCATGAATCAGTGAGATTCCTTGGACTCTAAACCAAGCACAGACAGATATTCCACTGGCTCCCGGGGAGCTGGGGCTGTCCAGAAGCTGCAGGAACGGGAATAAAAAGGACTTTGTCACATTGGTGGCCCAGCCCTATCAGCTCTGGAGAGGGGCTCACAGCAGTTTTTCCTGCTCCAGATGAATTCAAGGGCATTCAAAGCTGATATTTGCGTGAAGACATCCGGTTATGCAGCAAACGCCTGGAGAGACAGGAGGTTTTGTTATTAGCAGCGAGCGCTCCGTTGGTAACCATTCCATGGAGCCATCCCGGGCTGCATTTGGGTACAAATTACAAATTACAGGGAGGCTCATCCCGGGTCACAGACGGCATTGAAGTCACTCCGTGCCACCTCGGGCGATGCCACAGCCCCGGCCTGCCCTGGGAACGGCTCTGCCGAGACGCTCAGGTGCAGCTCCTCTCAGACTATTAAAAATACAGTCTGGGCTTCCAAAGGGAAAGCAACGACTGGGAGCAAGGGCAGGAGGCGCCGGGCCATGAAAGCCGCTCTGTTGTGTGAAACCGCACGGGGAAAATGTGATCGTGGCTCTGCTGTTCCTCTGGAAAGGCTGGAAAAAGCGCGGTTTCTTCTCTTTCCGATGTTTCACCCACTTCTCCTGCACATTTTTTTGTCCGGCTCCTCAATCCCTGATCTTAATAGTGAGGGGAAAATTAGGCTGGAGACAACTTGGGATGGATTTTTCCCCCTTCCAGGAAAGGAGCCGTTCGTGCTGCTCTGGTGTGGTGGGTCTGTAAGGGGGAAGTTTCTAGATTTTAAGTTTTTTACCTGAGGGTGAGCCGATGGCGGGGGGACACATACGCCGGGACGGGCAGCACCCACAGGGCTGCGGCCCCGACAAGGCCGCTCCCAGACGTTGTCACCGAGCATGACATCAGCCGCGGGCGGTGTCTCACGGCCGGGACGCCCACGGCTGACACCGGAGTATCCCCGCCACCATGGGGGGGACCGCGGGGACCCCCCCGTCCCTGAGGGGACTCCAGGACCGCCATGGCCGGCGCTGCCCCTCACATCTGTCCCCTCACGGGGCCACGCCCCCTCAGCGCGGCCCAGCATTGTCCCCTCAGGGAGGCCACGCCCCCTCAGCGTTGCCCCCTCACACATTGTCCCGCCCCCTCGCGAGGCCCCGCCCATCGCCGGCGGGCTCCAGGCGCGGCGCGGGGCGGTTCTCAGTCGCGCTCAGGGCGGGTGAGGGGAGCGGAGCGGCGTCGCCGTCCCGGCTGTGGCAGCGGCGGGCGAGGCGGGGCAGGGGCTGCAGCAGCGAGAGCAATGGCGCTGTCCGTACCGGTCAACGGGCTGAAGGAAAGCGACAAGGAGCCAGTCATCGAGCTCTTCGTCAAGGTACGGCCGAGGGGAGGCAGAGGAGGAGAGGGGAGGGCAGCTGGGGCGGGGGAGTCTCGTCCCGTCTGAGCGCCGAGCGCGCGCGCGCCGCGACCGTTGGGCGCTCCCCCCTCCTTCCTCCCTCCGCTTTCCCGCCCGGGGGGCTCTGGGTCCCCTCACGGCTCCCTCGGGCCCCTCCGTGCGCACCCCGCTCCCCGCGGACCCCACTCCTCAACCGGGCACGGCGAGGGGAGCCCCTCGGAGCGACCCCCCGAACACCCCGCGGGCACGGGGGGCTCCGCTCGGGGCGGCTCCCGGCGCCCGTGCGGGCACAAAAGCGGAGCCGAGGGCGTGTGCCCGGCGCCGGGAGGGAGTGCGGGAGCCGCGGTGAGTCAGATGGAGCGGGCGGATAAAGCCGGCGGACCGCAAGAAAAGTCACTTTTTTGGGGGAGAAAAGTGCGGCCCGGATGCGTTTTGCTGGAAGATTCTCCGGCCGGAGCAAAGGGTGCCGCGGGTGCGGGGCAGCAGCGCTGGCACAAGGGAAGAACCGAGCGCCACAATGGATCGCCCTCGCTCGGCATTGTGTGCCCGGCCAAGCGCAGGAAGGCGGCAAAAAAGCAGCAAAACCGCGAGTTACTGCTCGCTCCCCGCCCCAAAAGTCTACTTTTTATGACGGGAAGTGAATATGTAAAGTAACACCAGGTTTTTATCCAAACTAGAAGAATGAGCATGTGTTGTACTGCCCTTATCTGGCGAAGATACCATATGGTATCTCCACATGTTTTGCATTCATTTATTGCTGTATGATGCAATATTTTGCATCCTCCGGGGCTCTGGTGATGCAGCATCTTACTTTTACTTCATATCAGAAGTAACACCAATTACTCCGTGCAATCTTCTCTTTCTGTGCTTAAACGTACTTTAATGAAAGCTTCTACAGGAAAGTATTTACATTCTTCAGATGAAGTTTCTTCCAATTGCAGAGAGAAAATCAGAGATCTCTTCATCTGGGAACTTGGGAATTGCTTTGTATAAAAGCAACAATGATGAACATGAAAATTTCCAGCTATTTGGAAAGAAGTTATTAAATATCGATTTTATTTCTTAAATTATACTCTTAAAAGTGTTGAATTTTTCCTCTTTTCACACTTCCTAATAGTAGTATCAAGAGGCACTAATGGGACCCCAGGGACAGCATTGCAGTGGAGGATTCCAGACCTGATTTTGGTCAGAATATTCAGACTCTTAATATAGAGGTTAGAACTTACAACTGCTGCAATTAAGTTACAGATTACTTTGAATTATTTATAGCAGTGTATCTTTAACATAATGTGCCAATTTATCTTCATCTGTCCTAAAGTTCATCAGCTGATTTTTCTTATTTTTAAAGAAATTCAGGCAGTGATTGATGGCAGAATGATTTGGGGGCAGAGGGAAATCAGCTTTGTGGGTGTGTTTAAAGATAATATTTCATGCATGAGGAGTGGCATGGAAGAAGCTGTAAAAATAGTTTTGAGAGAGATGTGTTCATTCTGATTAAATCAGAATTGGACCAATAAACCTGTGAGATTATATGAAAGGGAGAAATCGGAATTTTTCTGTCCTTTTCAGTTGAAATTTCTTTATTGGCATGGGTTTTAAGAAAGCTAAATTTTGGGTTATCAGTGAGGTTTTTTTCCCTCAAGGAAACCTTTTCCCATTGTTATGGATGACTGCTGCACGCTGAGCACTCTCTGCCCTAAGGGTAAAGTTCAGGTTAAAATAAGAGGTTTTTGCTGCCTGTCTTCACAATCTTCAGGTAAAGATTATTTCCTATAAAATCCTTCAGGTAAGGGACAACCCCCAGCCCAGCAGACAGAACCAAAACAGTTGTTTCACCTGGGTATTGCTGCCTTTCCCACACTTTATTGAAGCTGTTGAGGATTAACAGGACAGCTTTTTTGTAAGGCAAATAAAATCTTGTTTTCTGACTCATTTAGATGCTCACTTCAGAAATTGCTAGCAGAATATGTTTATTGAAGACAGCCAAGAGCATCTATCTAAAGGAGCACTAAATTTGGATTTTAGTAATTATTTTTTCCTCTGGGAATGGAACGCTCACTTGCAGTTTTTCCGCGTGGTTGTGGGTGCAATCTAGAAAAAGAAATCTGACTTTACTGAGAGTTTCTCCATGCAGATAATCACTTTTCAAGTGTCTGGGATCTACCTGTGCCCTGTTAGCCAGGGAAGCTCCTCAGGCAGAGGTAGTGGAAAAAGTTCTGGCCCAAGCTCAGCCCAACCCCGGCCCAGGGGCGGTGACTGCATGACCTGAGCACAAAGGATTGTAACAGCCGGACCCGAGATGAAACAAAGGTAGGGGTTAAAGCTTGAGAAACAAACCTGTGCAGCCGGAGAAAGGGTCTGGCTCTGCGCCCGACCTGTGGGGTTTGAGCCTTATTAAATTGTGATCAGTAACAAAATAGGATGGGCACGGCGCGGGGAGGAGCGCACGCAGGCTGGGCTCGGTTGGGAATGGTTGTCACAGTGTTGTCACCAGCACATTGATACGAGTTTGCCCGCCAGACAATGTATCGGTCTGCTGTAATTGTATTTCCACAGTCTGAGAACCCCCTGCAGGATTAGGGGACTTAGGTAAGAAACTCTGTTGCACTGGTGATTCTGTTTCTTGGTGTCACCATGAAAACTTCCAGAATTTATTTCATTCCAGAGCCGGTGGGCTGCCTGTGCTCTCTTTTAAACCAAGTGTAAATATTTTCTGAGTCTTTTCTCTTGAGAGCTGATTAGGACAAAAGCACTGATGTATCTGATTTCATTTCGTTTCCTTGTCTGTTCCATGTTTCATTAACGAGGGAGGCTTCCATTGTCTAGCAGGAATATTTTTATGTGCCCTAGTGGCATTTCAGAGCAGTGAAGGCTGCTTTGTGAATGTGCTCAGAGAAACTTGAGCTCTGGGATTGGAGTGCAGCTCAGACAGGTCACTTGGAATAATAGCTGTGCCTTCGTAGGTGGTGTGTGGAATTTTATTGTAAATAAAAACGTAGTGAGGTGAATTGGTCAAATAGGCCCAGTCACCTGTGGAAATCACAGAACAGTTACAAAACTGCCTGTGCAGTTGCTGTCAGGGAGCATGTGAGGATGGAGCTGCTGAAAGCTCAGCCCTGGGCGTTCTGGAGGGCACTCAGTGATTGCATCCTCTGCTCGTACCCAGGTGGAGACACAGAGGGTCAACAAGTTCAGTGTTAAAGGAAGCAATAACCAGGCTCCACTAATGAGGAATTCAGAGCTGTGTGTCTCTGCTGGCATGGCATGGGTGGGAGGAAGGTTTCCCCTCTCCACTGGTAACGTGTGTGTACTTGTAATTAACGAGACCTTGGATTTCTGGCAGCTCTCAAGTGAGATGTCATTGCGAAATGGGGCACCTGTGTTGAAAATCAGATACAGTCTGCTGTCTGTTTACCCTTGAGTTGCCTGTCAGTACAAAAGAAAAAGCTGTGATTTCACATTTAATAAATACCCCACTCTGAAGCACTCCCAGTGACTGCAGCAGAAGCTTGTCTCTGTTTTTGTGTGTCTGAACCAAACAGAGATTTGGCAGGTGAACTGTTGTTTGTGTTCTGGGCTCAGGGTCTGTTTTGTTCAGTGCCATGCTGGGGCTGAGGCAGGAAGGGATGTGAGCATCTCCAGAGGATGGATTTGTGTGCATTCAGGTCTGCCTTTGTCTCACCCTGTGCTCATTCCTTATGTAAGCTCTGCTGTGGCACTCTGAAGCCCTGCAGCTCTGTACATTGGTTTATTACAAACCATCCCTGAACTTCTTTGTCATCAGGTTTTTTTTTTTTTTCATTCACAAAGTAGCTGTATGATTTAGAGGCACATCAGTACAAGGAAATAACAGGACTGGAGACATGCAGTGCTGCTTCTCAGAGATAGTCTTGGCAGGGTTATTGCTTGATAATCTTATTAGATAAGTCTCCTCCTTATGCACCAGATCATCCTTGGAGGGTTTGATGTAACCTCAGTAGCTGAGAACCTCCTCAGCCTGTCTTTGGTATGTGTTTGTTATAGACAGCAAAATGTCATGTGAGGGTTATTTCTTGGGAGTGTTGTAAAGGGGCCCTTTGTAAACTGAGGTGTAACCATTGAGTTATATCCTGTGCTCAGTGGGTATAAATCAGGCCTTTTCCTGCTCTGGCCAGCAAATTCCTTTAAATTCTGCCTGGGGAAGTCCTCACAGCCAGAAACATCCTCAGCTTTTTCATCTGGGTCTGGTTGGTGATGCAGGAACTGGTGCTCTTAGTACAGAGGTGGCCTCAAGTGTAAATGTTAAATTTTTTTGCAAATCATTGCTACATAAGCTTAAAACCTCCTGGCAATAATTTCCAGAGGGTTAACTCATTTCCAGATGAGTTAGCTTTCCTTCAGTCAGGAATTGCTTCTGAGTAATGGTTGTATTCCCTGGCATCCCTTCTCCCTTCCCAGTGATTAACATCTGATTGTCAGGAGGGCTTCTGTTTGACTTTGCAGCTGAAATGTGTCTTAACATTCAAGCTTCAACATTTTCCTCTTTTCCCTTCTACAATCTGTGTGAATTCCCAGATTTCAGCTGTGGCCCTTCACAGGCTGAGGGCTGGGCTCTGTGGTGGTGCCTGTGAGTCACTCCCTCCGTGGGACACGTGCCATGGACACATTCCTGCAGCACAGATCCTGCTACAAAAGACAAGTCTGTCCTCAGTTTTCCCAGCTGGGATTTCTCAGGGTGTGCATCCAGGGCTTGAAGTGGAAGGAGAAGCCTGTGTGTCAGAGCAAACCTTGTGGGGCAAACTTTGGGGCCTGGAGGCTGCTGGAAGTCAGGGATGGAGGAGCACTGAGGATCCAGGGCTTGTCCTGATGTGTGCAGTGATGAGTTCACCCAGCAGGGAAGGGCCCTGTGAACACCAGCATTCCCGTGAAAATGAGTAAAGAGACTGAGATCCTCTTTAAAGAGAGTTTTGTGTGGCCATGAAAGTACTTGATTGTTGAGAAGTAAGGAGATATGAGAAATCCTTACAGCAGTTTAGGGAGTGGGTGGGAGGCCCTGCTAAGCTGGCAGTGGGCAGCCCTGGGACAGGATTAGCCCATGAGAATGGGTGATCATCCCCTCCCAGCCTGGAGTGACTCATGGCACTGTCTGCTCCTTGCATGGCGATCCTGACCTCATCCTGGCCATGGAAAGGGTTCTTTATTCCAGGAGCAAGCCTGTCTGTCCTGGAGTGGGGAGAGCAGAGAAGTGGCTGCTTCTCTGGATGTGGATTTTTGAAGGCTGAGCTGTCCCTTCCAGGAATCTGCATTTGGAAGGATCTAATTGGGGAATTCCTTGAACTCCAAGCTAAACAGTAACTGTGTACTCTGGGAAGCGACTGTTGGACTCTAAAGTTTGATTTTTTAAAGTGTTCATTAGCTCCAAGGGGAAAAAAAAAAAAAAAAAGCCCTGGACTGTTATTTTCTCACCAGTGTGTGCTCAGATTGTGTTTAAATGAAACATTTCTTGTGATGTGACAAACACAAGGCCTGCAAGCTTTTGTAACAGTGCCTGCACCAATCCCAGCTCCTGGCCAGGCTGGACATAGCACTTAAAAATCCACAAGAACGACTTTTAAGGCTGGATAACTGTACTTGGCAGTAATTGGATTTGTTGCCTTGTTTTGGTAGATGTTCTCTTTTCCCAGTGAACTGAGCAGTGCAGTTCTGTAAAGCCTGAACTGGAGAAAACAAGGTGGTTTTTGTCTGCCAGGGGAGGCACTTGGTTTGTCTAAGACAACAAAATTTAATTAAGGTGGTGGTTGGTTGCAAATTGATGGTTCATGAAAAAAATAGTTTACATCTGTATTTGTTATCCATCTAATTTGATTTTTATCTTCAAAGTTCTTGGTAAATAAGCTGTAACAAACAGCTTATTGTCCTAATCAGGTTTGGTTTTTTTTCCTGCATGTTCTTCAGTGGAATAATATAGTTTTAGTATTAAAATAGATGCTAGGTGCTCCCTTGTGGTATTAAGAGTTTGTGCATATTTGAACAGTAAAAACACCCAAACCCAAAATTCTTATGTTGTCTTCATAGGAGTTTCAATAGAGGTTTGACTTCAGGAGCTTTAAATCCTTTATTTAGAATATTTTTCCCTAAAAGAAATATATAACAGTTATTTTTTTTAAACTTGCTTTGAGTAGTTTGGGGTTTTAAATTCAGGTAAAATATATTTGAGGCACAAGCTGGATTTTTAGGGTGTTCGCTTCTGCTGAAGTGAAAAACATAAGCTAAAGTGTTGTTAATGACAAACATCTTTGTGTGGGAATTCTCTGAGAGTTCAGACTTATTCCTTGTATTGTTGGCCAGACAAAGGGCAAGGAAAGGAAATGACTGAGTTCTCCCCACTGAATCTCCATATTAGGTATAAACTAAATATAGGAGTGCAATCCAGGAGTGAAGTCATATCTGTATATTTTCCTGGGAAGAGCTGATGGGATCAGCCGGTGCTACTGGGCCAGCCTCGGAGCTTTTTGGCTCTCTTGGAGCTTTTCTATTTTGGCTCAGTCCTGTGGAGAGCTGCTTTTCTGAAATAAAGGAAATAGCTTTTTAACATGTTTTTATCTAAAAATGAAATCAAAGCAAGCCTGAGGAGGTTTTTGGGCCTTTCAGGGTGTGCATGATGTGAGACACAGTGTTCTGGAGCTCAGGGAGATCAGGACACAGGTCCCAGAGGAGAAACTCGGGTCCCATCTCCCAGGGCAGGGGAATTCAGTCAGGGAGGTGCCTTTTGGCCTCCCCCAGTCCCTTCACTCTGAAACAGAAACTCCAGCCCCACTTTTGGTCTCTGATAAGGCTTTTCCTGCCCAGAGCTCCGGAATGTGGGGCTGCCAGGGGAACAGGTTCAGGACTCACTGGGTTTTGAGAGGCTGCTGAGAATTTGGGCAGTGTGTGTCTCCCTGCCCCTCCTTTGTGGGCTCTGCTGCTCCCCCCAGGCTGGGGCAGTGCTTCAGCTGCACATCCTGTGTTCTACCAGGCTTTAAACCCCCAGCTGGTGCTTTTGGGCTGGGATTCTGACCTTGAACTCCTCTGGGGTTTGCTGGGCTCAGCCCAAGTCAGCTGGGCTGGGATGACCTGCAGGAGGAGGAGGATGAGGAGGAGCAGCCCAGGGCGAGGCTGGAGCAGCTCTGGGTTGTTCTCTCTGCCCGTCTCCCTCTAGATGAGGTTATAAATATCACAAACACAGCTCTGTCTTTTCCTGTCCCACGGAAGTGAGGCACAGCCAGAGGTTTATTTGAAAAACTCTGAAATACCACAGATTTGACTGGGTTCTTCTGAGCCCCAGTGACAGCATTTGCAGTTCTTTCCTCTCGCTTTGGTGCTCCATGATTTGTTGGGGGAGGTTTGCAAATGGGTCTCTTGGGCTCTAGCCAAGGCACACACTGTACTTGAGCAAATTTAATAAGTCCAGGGAGAGAGAATCACTGTCATGAACAATTCCTGCTCTAGGTTTGTGTGCTGGAGACCCAAAGGCAACTTTCAGGCAGTGTAAAAGAAACCCTCAGTGCTGCAGAGTGAATTGTCTGCCGGCAGTTTCCTAGCAGAAAATTGCAAGATTGTGTCGAGGTGCTGCCCAGCACATTGCAGTCAGTGTGGCCCCGCTGACCCTGTGGGGTTTGTTCAACACCAGCTCTCTGTTCAAGGTATTGCCACAGCAGAGATGCCAGCCCTGTGCCATTAGAGAATAATTGGATTTTCCTGTGCCAGGCCAGGAAGTGTCCTGAGTCTGTCCACAATAAAGGCAGAATTTTGTGTTCCTGTCATTAAGCTCATTTCTTCACTGAAGAAAATGGTGATTTGTATTTAAAGCAGGTTTGGGACTCTCCATCTGATTCTTCCAGAGGATGAGCACGGAATAATTCCTGCTCTCCAAAGGACTAGAAGCACTTAATTAAATTCTGCTGAATTGTGAATTTACTTCCCTACACTACGAGGATCCCACAGCATCCTCCAGAAGCTTTTCAGTGGGAATTGGGCAGTGATGAGCAGGAGCTGCAGGACAAGTCTGCTAATGATTTTCCTCAGAGCAGCATCACAGGGCTAAAAACAGCATCATCCTAAAATGGTCACTGGCCTTTCTAGTGTGTGACAGAGAGAAGACTTATCAGCAAGGTAATGACTGAAGGGGCAGCTTGGATGGGCTGGCAAACATTCCTTTCCCTGCTGAAAGAGCCAGATCTCAAGTAAACACAGGCACTCGAGTTAATTATTTTGAAGTATTTTTTGAGTTTAAAGGAATTTCAGCTGAAGTGGAACTTGGGCTGGTTACAAATGGTGATAGGGGTCAGGAGAGGCAGTGGTAACTCAGGTTGGTTTTGCCCTGGGTGTGTTAATGTCAGTCAACATATAGCAAATGTACACTAATTATCTCAGGCTAATTATCTTAGGGAATTCCAGGTGTCAGCACTGACCTGATGCTTTTTTGTTTCCATTTCCCATGTTTTTCTCAAAGGAATGGCTATTTAAAGTAGCAGTAATGGCCTAAGTTTGTCAGTAGAGCTAAATTTGGGCAGGGTGTGGTGGTTGTGACTTGAGAGTTTACCTTCACACAGTGTTACCAAATTAAGAATTCACTTTCAAAAGGCACTTCTGATGCCCTGAACCCTCTGCAGGATGTGCTGTTGGTTTTTCTCCCTGATTCCCACCTTTCCTGGATTTGTTCATCGTGGCAGGGAAGTTCTTTGGGCAGTCAGCCCCGTTTGTGTGCCAGCCCTGTGTTGAAATGTTCTGTTCATGTGTGCTCTGCCTGGTGGCACAAGGAAAAGCTTTGCCCTGGAGGTTGTGGCCCCTGCCCTGGAGAGGCAGAGGTGACAGCAGGAAGTGTCCCTGTCCCTCAGCCCTCAGATTAAAGCTGGCTGAACCGGATTTACTCAGGGCTGGACTCTGCCTTGCTCCCTGACCTGTTCCTCCCCTAAAAAATCAACTCCCTTCTCAAACTGCAGGTCTGGGAGGTGGCAAGGAGTGCAACACTCCTGCAGATAAGCTTTTCCAGCCCTGCCCTGTCACTTGTTTTGCTCTTTGAATAAGAGGAGAACATCAATATTCATCAATATTTGAGCCACTGGGGGCATTTAAGGTCTGCTTTGCTTTGCAGCGTGGGTGTGAGGAGAGAGCATCCCTGGGGGCTCCTCCATCATCCCTGGGGTTCATCAATCCCTGAGGTTCCTCCATGCCTGGGGTTCATCAATCCCTGGGGCTCCTCCATCCCTGGGGTTCATCAATCCCTGGGGCTCCTCCATCCCTGGGGTTCATCAATCCCTGAGGTTCCTCCATGCCTGGGGTTCATCAATCCCTGGGGCTCCTCCATCCCTGGGGTTCATCAATCCCTGAGGCTCCTCCATCCCTGCCCCAGCCCAGGGAGCAGTTGCAGTAATGGCTCTGTGGGGAGCATTTGTTACATGACTGCTGTCACTCCTTCCATGGCTGCAATTCTTCACTCTTATCTGGAGCAGCCCCAGTCAGCAGCACAATTGTGCCTGTTCAGCTTGGCAAGGTAAAGGTGCAGGGATTTGGGCTGATGCAGCCAGATCCTTTTCATGTGTGGAACATCAAACCCCTCCTTCCTGTATCCTCTGTTCCTTTATCTCAGGCCTTGGAACTGCTGCAGGTTTTTCACTTGAATGGCTTTGTTAGCTCACCTTAAACAATTTCCTCTCAAAACAGTAATCCTTAAAGGATTATTATTAATTACCCACTTTTGGAATAAGCTTACTGCTCATTAAGCAGGCAAAATTGATTGTTATCTGCTGGTTTGAGGCAATGGCTTTGCATCCTGCTGGGTTGCTCATGCAGTTTTCTCAGCAGGTTTGGTTTTCATTGTTAGAACTCAAGACATATTTCAAGATGACTGAGTTTAGGATTTGAACATACTCTCTCTTTAATTTTCATTTTCCCCCCAATCTGTTTATTGCCTGGAACATTATTCTTCTAGACTTTGCAGAGTGCAGCTTCCCCACTTGGGGAGTGGGGATTTCCTTGGTGCTGCAGTCCTTGTCTCTGGTGGAAAGTATTCTGTGAGATGCTTCTAAAATATCTTTATCCCTCTTCATCCAAACTTCTCTCACCACTTCTGGTAAAGATGTCACATCTGGGAGGAATTCCCTTGAGAGTTTTGGGTAAATGAAGAAATGGTCTCCTGGTGTTCTGCCCTTTCCTTTTGTTCTATTTTTGCAGGCAGAGACTGAGCTGTGTTCCATTGCTCATCAGATGCCCTTTGACTTTATTTTTCTGCAGTTATTTGATCTACTTTGGGAAACTTGTAATGGGCTCCTTTTAACTGGTTAATATTTGAAACAGTTTTGCAGAAATCTTTGGGACCCAGGATTTCTAAAATTCTCAGATCTGTTTTGTATAAGAAGGGTTCTGTGTCCTTTAATGTTTCTTTGCTTGTCTGGCTTTTTGTTGGTCTTGCAATAAACTTCAGCACTCCCTTGCTGAGGTAAATCCACTCAGCTTCTGGTGTCAGGAGTCAGGTTAATTTTTATGCAGCTGTGAAGACAAACTTTTCATAATTTAAATGGATTTTTCCCTCCCCTTAGCTTGTTCAGCCACTCAAACAGATGTTTGGTTACTTGTATTCTCTGGGGTTTTGTTTTTTTGGACGGTCTCATTTGAATGAAATCACTCCTCAGGGAAGAGAAAGGGAGGAGGTGGCCTCCAAGCTCAGCTCACTCCTGCAGACACTGGGATAAGCAGATTTTGGGGTTTTTCCCTTTCCCAAGGGCTGCACTCCTGCATGGGCTGAGCTGCTGGGCTCTGGAGGTGCCAGGAGTTCCAGTGTGGCTGTGACAAACCAGGCTGGCTCCTCAATGAGCTGCTGATTCTGTTACTGCCCTGGAACTCTCCCATTCTTGTTTGAACTTCCTTTCTTATTTAATGTTTCTTTAAAAATAGCTTTATTTGTTTTCATAGAGCACTGTAGAGCAGCGTTCTGAAGGGTGTGGGCCCTGCTCTCCCTGTGCCACGTCTGACAATTAATAAAGTCCTTTTTGCCACCTTCCCAGAGGTTTTCTGAATTCACTTCAGTTTGTAGAGGGTAACACAAAGTGAGAAATTCCATGTTCCTTGCTGTGTGAGAGGTGTGGCACTTTTCCTCTCTCTGGTCCTAATCCCTGCAATTGAAAACCTGAAATTCAGTGAAATTAGATATAAAGTGAGGTTTTTGAATACATATCCTTCAGTGTGCAATGGTAGAATTGGAAATTAGCCCTAATTGCAGGCAGTTTGGCATTAGTAACATTACCAATACTACTGGTAATAAAGATTTTTAGACTGATTTTAAAAAGAATTTGAAGTAAAACCTCAAAGCTTCTTGGTATAGAATGACTATAGCCTTGTTAAATAACAAATAACCTATGCTGAGATTAGTGCAGAGAAGTCAACATTGAATATTTGCTTTACTCTGATGGTGATGAGGATTAGCCACTGAAGATATCCTGGAATTTTATGGCCTGAATTCAAAGACAAGGCAATGACAAGCACAATTATTCTGTGATTAACCCCTGCATGTCAAATCATGTCAGATTTCAGAGTATTCTTCTAATATGTAAAGTTTAGAGTTTACTGCCAGCACAGCTCTGTTCTGGCAGAGAAAACCAGAGCCAGGAGTGGCTCCTGCAGGAGCACCCAGCACAGTGGGGAGCTCTGAGGAGGATCCATGGATTGAGGAGAATCCAGAGCTGAGGAGAATCCATGGATTGAGGAGGATCCAGAGCTGAGGAGAATCCATGGATTGAGGGGATCCAGAGCTGAGGAGGATCCATGGATTGAAGGGACCCAGAGCTGAGGAGAAATCCATGGATTGAGGGGGACCCAGAGCTGAGGAGAATCCATGGATTGAGGGGGACCCAGAGCTGAGGAGGATCCATGGATTGAGGGGACCCAGAGCTGAGGAGAATCCATGGATTGAGGAGAATCCAGAGCTGAGGCGGATCCATGGATTGAGGAGGATCCAGAGCTGAGGAGGATCCATGGATTGAGGAGGATCCATGGATTGAGGAGAATCCAGAGCTGAGGAGGATCCATGGATTGAGGAGAATCCATGGATTGAGGGGAATCCAGAGCTGAGGAGGATCCATAGATTGAGGGGACCCAGAGCTGAGGAGGATCCATGGATTGAGGGGACCCAGAGCTGCTCCTGAGGAGGGGCTGGAGCATCAAACACCAAATGGGCCTCTCAGGCAACAGTTACAGAGCAGAATTCCTTGGCTCCAGAGCTCTGGAGCCAGAGTTTCTTGGCATTCTGAGTGCATTCCTTCTCCAGTGTGTGCTCAGAATAACTTGGGACTTTTTGGAGCAGAAGTGGGACAAACATTTGCAGACAGAACAGTCTGGGCTCCCTTTGGGCTGCTGGGCTCTGAGTGTGCATCAGGGTTTGTTCATGGCTCTAATCCCCTCCTCTGACTCAAATAATCCAAAAAGCCTGTCCTGAACTAAAGCAGATGCTGCTGATGGTTGTTCACTTGGAATGTTGCACCTGTGTTGGGAGAGAAGGGAAGTTGCAGGATAAGTAAATGCATTTGACCTTTTTTGGTCACTTTGATTTTGGCTTATGAAGATGGACCTCAATGAAAGCCACAGGTCAGCCTGAAATTTTAAACTTTTTGCGCAGTTCTATGATTTTAAAGTAGCTTTGGTTTGGATTGCAGTGGGCCAGGTAAAGTTTAATGGGATGGAGATTTCAGCCTGTGCTGTTACTGCAGTGTAACTCAGGCTTTGCTTGAAGTTTGAGGGCTCAGATCAGTTCTGAGTCAAAGAATTATTTCTGCTTCAAAACATGAATTATCCTGGGCAGTACAAGATATGTATTTTCCTTAGATGGGATGCAGTGTTGTGTTTTTCAGTCCCTTTTTTCCAAAGGTAGATCAGACCTGACACGTGGCAGCAGAAAAAGCAGATGAATATAAATCTATAATTTACCTGTAGGAAATGTCAGCTCCAGTGTAAACATGGGAGGGGGAATTGCTGAAATCCAGCCTGCTGTGTGCAGGGACAGTGAAGGGTTAAATATTAACATTATCCTTTTTCTAGATGCTTCTAGAATTCAGCCTCCTGAGCAGACACATGGCAGAGTTTAAGACAATCCATTAACAATAATCTGCTGCAAGTTTGACTCTACTATCCAAATATAAAGCTGGCAATTTGTAATTTATACAATTTAATAACAACTTCTTTTCTCTGTCAAGTCTTCATTAATGACGCTAATAAAGGTTTGAAGAAAACTGATTCTGTATCTACAGCCAGGTCTTTGGGAGTTCTGACAGGAGGGACATGTCAGGAATGAGTCCATTGGCTGTAGGAACAGTAATTAATTTAAAAATCCTCAACAGCTGTTAAAGAAACTCAGCTCTACCTGCAAAGGCCCCATGATTTTACAAAACCCCAAACAGCTTTCTGAATTTAAGACAGCTTCTCTGAAAACTCTCTCTTTTCCTGGCCTTTGAAAATCCTGCTGTTGCTCTTCTTAACTTTCAAAGTCTTTCTGAATTCCCCTCACTGTGATGATGAAAGAATTGGCCAGGCTTTGAGAATTGCATGGATGAAAATCACCCTTGGAAGGACTCTAATAATAACAATAATAAGCAAAATCCATTGAAAATCATCTGATATAAAGTACATGTCAGGATAATCTGACATATTTGGCTGCTTTAAGTACTGAACCGGTTCTCAGAGGATTGAATTTTATAACAAAGGTTTCCAGTGCCTCATTCTAGCCCAGAAAAAACTAAAATTTTCCAACTCAGCAATGCATCCTTCATTGTCAGAGCGATGATGAGATGGGTGCTATCACTGGCAGCTCACTGCTGCTTTCTAATGGGCCTTTGTGGTGCTGGGACAAAGACTGATTGATAAATTGCCTATAAAAAGTGGCTTTGGGATATTATTTAATTGTCAGTGAAGTCTCTATGTACTCACAGTTATGTCTTTGCTCACAGCACCTGCAGTACAATCAATTCTCAGTTCCTGGAGCACTGCACAGGGAGAGATAGAGGCACTGGACTGGGAGATGACTCCAATGAATCAGCCATGCCTTGGAGAAGAAAGGAAAGGAATAATAAAGAGCAAAGAGCAGCAGTGCCATTGGAAAGCTGCCCTCAGAAGGTGTGGCTGCTCAGAGAGGATGTTCAGCTTCCAAGGGCACTGCAGCCCTGGCCCTGGCACAGATAACTGAAATATTGCTCTGTGCATTTTCTGAGCAGCTGGGGGACGTGACAAGTAAAAACTTGACGGATGTGGCAATTTCATTGTACTGAGTGTGTGTTTAACCACAGCTGTTCCAGAGGCTGGGAGAGGAGCAGAGCCATCCCTGCCCACATTAATTAATGCTCTGTTCTGTCTGCAGGCTGGCAGTGATGGTGAGAGCATAGGAAACTGCCCCTTCTCCCAGAGGCTCTTCATGATCCTGTGGCTGAAGGGAGTCGTGTTCAGTGTCACAACAGTGGACCTGAAGAGGTAAGAAATACTTTAATTATTGGGCCATCAAGAGTTCAGCACCCTTGGTGGAACAAAGCTTTGGCCAGAGCTTCTATGGCTCATGGGATGGTTCTGTGAAATTAAAATCTGTCCTAATAATTAACTGGATGTAAATGGTGCATTCATTATGGTTAAACCAAAAATTATGGTAAGTTCTCTTGAATTTGTTCAGTGGTTCTCTTCTGTAAAACTCACACAAAGCCTTTTGTAACTGAATATTGACTCTTCCTTTCCTGACTTCACATCAAGAAGTGGGGACAGGTGGATATTTTTAGTCAGCCACCCTCTGGTCAAATTCCAGTGATGGATGATTGTCACAAACAATGTGCAGCCTTCTCCTTTTCTTAATGTTTTTAAGATAATTTTGGTTATTGTGCAATAATAATGAAAATACCTGCCCATGAGGTAAATCCAAGTGAAATGGGCAGGAATAAAATGCAGAATATTCTGCCTTTGTTCAGTGTCAGCCAGATAAGCCACGGTGCTGTCACCTAAACTGCAGCTGCTCCTCTATAAATGAGTACCTTGGTGGCTAAAACCAGTGAGAATGAATCCAGGAGCCTCCATTTCCTCAGGCTGGGCATTCTGTGTTATGGAAGTGCTAAATTCAGCAGGGGCCTTGTGTTTGCTTTGGGTGTGAAGTCATGTTTTCCCAGCACTGATGGAAAACTCTGCTGGTCACAGCTCTGCAGAGGGGCGGCTGCCGGTGCCTCCAAACCTGAATTTCAGGAATAAAGCCAACAGAAACACAGTGTTCTGCACTGAATCCAGCTTAGAAGGGAGAAATCACCCTGCTGGGCTTAAGCTCTGGGTATTTTTTGGAGGGAGGTGACTTGTTTGGGCTTTAAAAATCACTGAAGTTGCTGCTGCAGTGCTGGCAAGGAGAGTGAAAGGCTCCCATGTGTGGTGAGGGGCAGAAAGCAGCTTTTGTCAGCCCTGGGTGCATTTGGAGCTGCTCAAAGAGCTTTTCTGGCCAGTGTGGGATTTCCCTGCAGATGCTGCTGCCAGCCCCATAAACCAAATGTGTCACATCTTCCACCAGCCCTGCTGTGGTTTGTGCAAGCTCAGGGGCAGAGCTGCTGCTTGTGGGCTCTTGGTAATTTGGGATTTCCTTTTCCTTTAGTGATGGGGTTGTTTAACCTATTGCAGTTCCTGGGGTGGGCAGAGATATTTTAGGTTTGAAAGGCTTTTTACTGCTGAACCAGCTTAGATATCATTAAAATGCCAAATATTCCTGATGAATTGGCTTTATTTTGTGTCCCCTTGGCAACTTGGAGTTAATTGGGTGGGGGAATGAGATGTAAGACTAACTTTTAGCCTATAAATTGGTTGCAGATGTTTAAAGTTGACCTTCCTTACACAAGGAAAGCTTTCTTTCAGGATTTCTTTTTCTGTTGAGGAAGGGGAAACACAAAATAAGTGCAAAATTAAAGCTCTGCAGGGGAATAGGTCAAATAAACCACCTTTGTGTTGGGCACTGAAGGGGTTCTCTGGGAAAGGACACAAAGGACCACTGCAGCTAATTCAGGGTGAAATAGGTATTGATACAAACTTAATTCCTTTTAGACTTTATTTAGATGTCCTTAAATACAGCTTTAACACTGGACTGATCAATACCCAGTGGCAGAACAGTGCAGCTTGCAGAACATCACATCCAGCTGAGTGCTGGACAGGAAATGTTTGATATCACATGGGGCTGTTTCCCCTTGTTATCACTGCCAGAATGATAATGGATGTTAGGTGGTGCCTTCATATTGCCACAAGAAACTGCTTTTGTGAGCACTTTATTCAAGCCAATTATCTCCTCTGCTCTTGTTGAGTTTGTGTCTAACAGGAACAGAGCAGAGCAGGAATTGTTTAAAAAATCTGAATTTATTTTGTTGGCCGAAACCAGAAAAAAGGAAAAGAGGCTTTGCTTGCCTCTGCCTCATAATATCAGTGCTGCACAGCAGCAAGGCCAGCTCTGTTTGTGAGCCTGAAAAGGTCATGGTTGGGTACAAAAGTTCACAATGAGGGACTTGGGACACAGGAAAATCTGAGCCTGCTTCTCCTGCCTGAGTGCTTCCCCTGCAGAGCTGCCCTGAGCTAACAAAGGCACATTCTGCACTGCTCAGCTCTGCCCTCAACACACAAAATGTGCACATAGGCAAGGGAGGAGGGCAGTCCCACCCTCTGCAAGGAGTCAGGCATTTCTTCCCTCTCCTTGGGCACACAGAGGCTCCATTCTTCCCTTCTGGGCAGCAGCATTGCCGTGCCCAGGGCTCTGCCTTGTTCTGGGGGCCGGAGCAGAGCTGCCCTGCACAAACCATTTGTTGGGCTTGGAGCAGCACTCAGGGCCAGCTTGTCTTCAGCTGAGGGCTGAAATCCTGTTTGGAGCATCTTCATTTGGAGTTTTTGCAGTTCCTTTGGTAGGCAAACCCTTAATTATATTAAATATTCAAATTAAATATTAAAGACCACCCAGACATCGATCCAACTTGAGCAGAGTGAAATACTGCTGAGAACTGGGGTTTTACTGCTGACTGACTTTTCCCCATGTTACTCTTCAGATCCTCACTGCAGTATTTGTGTAATTTATAAATGTGTTACATTTGGGGGCTGGAATTTGTCTGCTCTACAATAAATAATTTGCATGCTAATTACTACTCTGGTTTGTGGCAAAGCCATGAGGTGTTTACACCTTAACTCTGAGGGCCAGATAGTGAATGTGGCCCTGCCTCCAAAACCCCTGGTAAACTTTGGGGTAGGCACAAACCGTGTTGGAATTATTTGGAGTGGTTACAGAAGGGGTTTTTGTTTGGGTTTGGTTTGTTTTTTTAAGCTCTCCAGCTTTATCTCTGAAGGCAAACATCACTGTTACAGTAATTGCCTTCTTGTTTGACTGTTGGGGGAATTTGTACTCTGAGCCTTTTCAGGCTGTTCCTGTGTGCTCCAAGGGCTGTGCTAGAGCAGGGCTTGGTTTGGATCTCCTGGCAGGGGCAGAAAACTGGAGTCAAACCCTGAGCTGGGCTGTGGGATCTTCATTCTGCGTTCTTTTGAAAGATCCAGATGGATAAAGTGCTCTGAGATGCACTCTGCTTCTTTGGAAAGCTCTTTTGGGCAGTTCTTTGGAATAATCTGTTTCTGAGCTAAAGCTTGCCTTTGATAGTATTCCTGCAGATCCTGTGCTCTTGCTCCTGTTTGTTTTTCAAATAACATTCCTTTTGAGGAATTTTATCTGGCCAACATGGGGAGCTGGAAGGGAGCCACGATGACTTCCTGTAATTGTTGGGAGTTACAAAGCTGTATTTAAATGAAGTGTTAAGCTACTTAAAGCATTACCCAATGACGACTTTAAATCCTAAAAGTGAGGGAGAGGTGGCAACTCTTAGTGAGAAATAACTTCTCAGAAGCTTAAAAATGGAAAAGAGTTAAATTCTTGTATTCATAAGATCTCCCAGGGTAAGTATGAAAATCACTTTTCTCCTTCAGTGTTACAAGTAAGCACACCTTGGCTCTAGAAAAGGGGCAGCAGTGGGCAGGACATGAAATTCTGGCAGGGGTTCTAAATTTTGTAAGAAATGGAAAACGAGGTAGAGTTGTAAACTGAGCTCAGCCTGGAGCCCAGCTGCTCTCATCCCTGCAGGGCTGGGGCTGTGCATGGCACCAGTTCAGTTTCCCTGTCTGGGGCTGTCAGGAGCATTTCCTGAAGTGCAGTTTCCAGTAAATCCAGTTCCTGCAGGCCTGCAGCTGGCTCAGGAACGTGGCCAGGCTGGACAGGGCTCAGGCCCAGCTCAGGGTTGTGCTCAAACAGGAACCAGGGGGCAGCTTTGCCTTGGCACAGCTCTCAGCTGAGCCAGCGGGAGGTGGTGGCCAGGCTGCCTAGGGGAAATGTTAGTTAGGAAAAGAGCTAGAAATGGCTATTTCAGCTTTTTGCTGTTTCTCTCATGAATAATCCCAATGTGGGATTGCTCTCCCAGGTGTGCTGCTCTTGTTTGTAAATACCTTTTCTCACTGGGGGAAACTGAAGCATCATTTTAACCATGATGTTCAAGCATCTGTCGGCCTGCCTGGAACCAACCTCCCTGGGCATGAAATAAATGCTTTATTCACTGTTCAATAAATGCTAGGGCAGACCTGCTGCTTTCCAGAGCAGATCTGTGTGAGGGGCAGGATTAGCACAGATTATGCTATATATAAACTGCTCTGTAGGGCTGGGGAAGGAAGGAGAGGTGTGTGTATAGGTATCCCTCTTCTAGTCAGCATTGGATGGAGTTGAGAATAAACACAGCCAGAGGTAGGAGGAGATTGGTTTTAACTGTTTCAAATTAATTGTTAGCAAGTGTATTCAAAATGTTTAGTTGTAAACTCACTTTTTAGAAAGAAAACTGGTGGTGTCTATTTAAAACCGAGGGTGTGGAAACCTCAGCAGTGCTTTTGTGGTCATAGCAATGAAATTATGTCCCCTGCTTACTGTTCATGGGTTTGCATCTCCCCAGGAAACCAGCAGACCTTCAGAATCTGGCTCCAGGCACTCACCCCCCCTTCATCACATACAATGGGGAAGTGAGAACAGATGTGAACAAGATTGAAGAGTTCCTGGAAGATGTTCTGGCCCCACCCAAGTAAGTGTTAAACTGATGGTTTGTCACCTCAGGCACAGCTCTCACAGGGGATTTCTGCCCCAAGAAACTGAAGACATGGAATAGTTCTTGCTTGTCATACCTCCCTCCCCTCAGCTTCCTCATCTTTAGGTCAAAAACTGTTTTCTCTCTAAGATTATTTTATAAATATCCTTTGCATACCCCAGTCATCCTTTCTGCACTTTCAAACTCTCCCTTTTGGTGACAGGCACATTTGTGTCCAAATAATGCAAATGAAGAGGAGTCTGCTGTACAAAACTTGGTCCTAAACTGTAGTGAGAATTTGTTTTAATGTGTTCCAACTGTCTCCAGACTCTTGGCTTTGTACTCTTCAGCTGGCAGGCAGATCCAGACACTGCCTTTAACAGACTGGACTGTTTTGTCTTTTCAGCATGGCAAAACTTCATGTTTTTGTTAAGAGATGTGGAGTCCATAACTCTGATGCTAATTGAAGTGGAAAACCCTGTATTTTGCTGACAGATGAGTGATGTGCTCCCTTGGCAGCACTGATTGAGGGAGCTCTGCTGCCCTGGGCTCCTCAGACTCTGTTTGTACCAAATATCTGGTTCAGAAAGCAGCAATGTGCTTTTTCCCTCTGGAAAAGGTTTAAAAACCTCAGGGTGTGATGCTACACTTCAGGAGCCAGGCTGGAAAAGGATAAATCAGTAACAAAATGCCATTTTGTGCTAATTAATAGATAATGAGCACCATTCTGCTAAATGTGCTGTAGATCTGCTCCTTGCTGCTTTTCAGGTACCTGAAACTCTCACCAAAGCACCCAGAATCCAACACTGCTGGAATGGATATATTTGCCAAATTTTCTGCTTTTATCAAGAACTCTAGACCAGAAGCTAATGAAGGTGGGTCACTGGGGGACAGTGCACTCCTGATTCACTCTTTGTGTTTTTCAGAGCAGCTTTGTGGGAAATATCTCCCTGACAGATTTAGCTGCATGTTGGTGGACACTTGACAGTCTCATGAATTAAAATCTTATTTAAATTTAATGTTAGAGATTTCAACATTTGAAAGAGAACTTCAGTTCAATCAGAATTTTAGTGGGGTGTGCATTGTTTGTAAATATCCCTGGCACTGGGTCTTCTCTGTGCAGCAGCCACTCACAACTCTTGAATGAAGGATAAATATTTCAACATCCAGAAGCAAATTTCAGACAAAGTTTGTCATGCCCCAATGGTCGAATTTCTGTGTATCTGCTGCTCTTATTTCACCTCTCCAGGACTCAGGGCTCCCATTCAGAGTTCTGAGCTGAGCTTAGTTTGTGTCACTTCCATTAAAGGATTAAAACCTTTCTGTGTGGAGGGAAAACAGGAGATTTCACACGAGGGATCAGTAAGTGGTGAAGAACTCACAGCTGGGCCTTTAAGTAGTTCAGTACAAATCAATTTTGTCCTTAAAGTACTTAGAGGGAAAACCAAACTCAGGGAATCAGGGTTCCTTTCTGCTGCAGTTCGAAGGGAGAGATGCAAAATATTTGTAAACAGTTGGGAAATAACTGGGGATTTTCTGGGGTGTGCTGCCCTCTGCTGCTGCATTCCATAAGCCTTCTGCTCCATTCCCAATCCTGCTGTGCTCCTGCACCAGCCTGGGTGCTCTGGGTTGGTCAGGGCTGTTTGCTGAGCATGTGACATTAAACAGATTATGTTTAAATGTATATAAACCCCAGCATAGCTTAATTCTAATCAGTTTAAGCCAGTTAGGCACAGTCTTAAGAAACTGACATAAGCCACTTTTTAAACCAAAAATAAACCCCTGTGGGCAGTCTTACAGCATTTTAAATTAGTGCAAACTCCTGTGTTAGCCAGCTTTTAAATAACCTGCATTTGTGGGATATTTAAAGAGATTCTGGTCCAGTTTCAGTGTTCTGGTGAGCACAGAGGCACAAAAACTGACCAAGGGTTACAAATCCTTCAGGATAGCACAGAGATGTGGGGTTTGTATTTCAGATCTAGTAGCAGGCTCAGTTTAATATTTGTTTTGAATGATCCCTTCCTGTGCAGCCTTAGAACGTGGCCTGTTGAAAACCCTGCAGAAGCTGGATGAGTACCTGAACTCCCCCCTGCCTGATGAGATCGATGAGAACAGCCTGGAGGATGTCACAGTGTCCACACGCAAATTCCTGGATGGCAACGAGATGACCTTGGCCGACTGCAACCTGCTGCCCAAACTGCACATTGTCAAGGTCAGACCTGGGGGGCTGCAGGGGAAAATGCAGCAGAAAATAGCTGTGCTTTGTGTTATTCCTGTGCACAGCTAATTGCAGCTGTCTGTAAGCTTAGCTGCGCTGGTAGTACCTGAGTTTGTGCAAGGTTTGGGTCACTCAGAGGGCTCTGAGCAGTGGAGATCAGGGCAGGTGTGAATTTGGGCAGCAGAGAGCCCAAACCCCATTCCCTGCCCTGCCCTCGTGGTCCCAGGGAGCTGCAGAGCTCACAAGGAGGAGGAGGAGGAAGGTGAAGATCAGGTGAGCAGGTAATGGCTGAAGGGGGTTGCTCACTTCTGTAGAGGAAACTGCTCAGAACAAAGTAAATTACACAAATAAAGGGATTGTGTAAATAACCGAGTTGGAATGTAAAAGGCAGCCTGGGACAGCCGCAGGAGTGCAGATGTGCCCACAGCAGTGTGGTTTGGTTCCTCCCCTGCCTGCAGTGCTCTGTGTCAGTTCTGTACTGCAGATGGAGCCACAGGCTCAGTTTCTGCCTGCCTGCAGAAGAATTTCCCTGGGTGAGGAGAGCCCCAAGGGGAGAGAGGCAGGAACAGCCAGGGCATCCCTCAGGAACAGCCTCTGGAAACTGCAGGACTCATCCCACGTGTCCAGGCTGGAATGATAACTTCACAAGAGAGTGGCCAGGGCTGGAAAAGTGTTTAAAGTGAAGGATGTAAATTTATAACATAATTCTGTCATTCCAGGTGGTGGCCAAAAAATACCGCAACTTTGAGATTCCCAAGGAGATGACAGGGATCTGGAGATACCTGACAAATGCTTACAGCAGGGATGAGTTCACCAACACCTGTCCTGGAGACAAGGAGATTGAAATAGCTTACAGTGATGTAGCCAAGAGACTCACCAAGTAACCAGCATCTGCAGAGGATCAGGTTATATCCCATAACAATGCTTCTAACAGACTGCTCTTTTCATATCAATAGCAATTGGTTTTTGCATGAACTCGCAGTTACTCCAAGCCACGTGGATAGACCAGGTACAGTAATTACCTAAAGTTTGCAGACTTTAATTACAGGCTTGTTTTTCCTGACCTCCTCTCACAGCCTCTGAGCATGGTGGATGCAGTCGTGTTCCTGTTGCACTGGGGTGACTCTGGATTCTTCATTCTGAAGGGCTGGCTCGCCCCTGCTGCTTTTCTCTGTAAACATTTGGTCCATGATTTGTCCAGGAATTGGTTTAGGATCCTGTCTCACTGTATGGTACAAGGAATATTTATGTATTTTGGAATTTATTGCTTTTCCAGAAGATCTGTACACGCCTGTCATACCTGTGACACGTTGAACTGTACCTGCTTGTCTATCCTATTTACATAGAGAAGGGAACTTAGTATCCAAAAGAGCCATTTGCAAAATATTTGGCAATGTTTTGTTGGTTTGTTTTGTTGTAATTTTATAAAATCTCTTGGATTTGAAGTCACGGTGATGGTTGAGAATGGACTCAATGTGAACCTTGGATTTGAGTGACCTCAGCATCAGGGAAGTTTGAATCCAGGCCTGAGAGCTGGGGCAAGAAGCTCCAAGCTCAGAGCTGATTTTTTTGTGTCTTCAAGAGCTTGAGGAGATTTAAACACCTGCATTTGTATGAATTTTGAGTTGCAGCAAACAAATAATTGTCAGGATTTTCCATCAGGAAACAGCAGAGTTGGAAGCTGCCCTCTGTTCACCTTAAGAATTGCAAGTGGCTTTCTTTTTGGTAGTTAAGAGCCTTTTTGTTTTGTATAGGTATTTTTGGTGATTTTTACTTAAGAATCTGTTCTGTCATAGCCCAAATCCATGGCAACTGTAGTGTCCTAACTCTGGGTGGGGAATAGCAGTGCAATGATTAGTGATGCAAAATGGACTGAGAGCCATGAAATGGGAATTTTTAATGCCCTTTCTTCCCTGAAGAAAGCTAAAGTGACCTTTAAAAAGAACATTTGCCTTAAATGATAGTAGGGTGGTTTTTTCCTGAATGAAAACCTGGGAATTTTGTAAAGAATTGGTGGTGGAATCCAGTCCTTTCCATGGAATTTATCCCAATTGTTTCTGTGCACCTGCACTGCAGTTTTGCATACTCGTAATCATTGCACTACTATACTTAAATCTTTTTACAGCAACACTGAGGAATAGCACTACAATTTTTTTAAAAGCAATTTTCAAATGTTTCTAAACCAGGGAATAGTTTTCTTGTTTAAAATTAATGGTTTTGATGCACGAAATAAACTGCTAGGTTATTTTTAAAAGACCATCATAAACAACTCCAAAGAATGCTAGACTTATATGCCTATTTTTTTGTAAAGATACTTTTATATTTAACTGATTTTAGAAGCTGGAAAGTGCTATTCCTGCTAGGTTGTTCTTGGAATATTTAACATTCTGCAATAACATGAAAATGCTGACACAAACACTTTTATACACTAATTGTTTTCTTTTTTTTTTTTTTTTTTTTTTTTTTTTTTTGGTAAAGCACTGGCTTTCTGAAAACCAGCCTGACTTTTCTAAGCATCCTGCTTTTGCTACTTTATGTACCCATGGAGTTAGTTGGACATAGAAGAGGTAGAGAAGCAGATCCATATTTGTATCCCTGGCTTGTGGTGCCTTGCCTTGCCTTCCTAGAGCTAGAATTCCAATATAAGGGCACTTAGCAATCCTGTCACATCTCTTTCAAAGGCAACTCTCTTAGATACACCGAACCCCTGTTGTGATTTGTTTCAGGAATGTTTAGGCACAGAGGGACATCCTGGGGAGTGACCTGGTTAGGAGAACCTTGGCTGTAGCCCTTGATGAATTACTGTGTTCTGATGTCACGTTCCCCTCCTCAATAATAAAGTTCCTCAGCCATAAGAATCCTCTGTAGGGCTTCAGTCTCTGCCACAACGTGACATCTAGAAAAAGGAATGACTTTTTTATTTAGATAAAAGCATTTTTATTGACACATAGGGACCCCAAACCCAACCCTCCTTGGTTTGGTGCTCTTGGCCACCACAGAGTTCACAAAGCTGTAGGAAGTGATTTTGGGCATATCTTTGAAAGGAGAGCTAAAAACTTCACAAAAGCAGATCAGGATGGCCCTTGGAAGTTGTGGTGATGGGGTTGTGGGGTCAGGCTGTGCTCCCTTCCCCAGGGAATTGTCCCTGGCGTGCAGAGAGCAGGGCACCCACAGCCAGGAGCTGCTGCAGGCAACCCGCACTCCTTAAACACCAGCTCAGACCCCTTCAAACCCCTGCCCTCCTCCCTCAGAGGTTTAACTGTGTCTGAGAGCTTCAAACAGAGTCCAGCTCTGGCTGTGACCAGCGCGTTCCTGATCTCACCCAGAGCAGGAATCCCTCGGAGCTGGAACCCCAGCGAGCTCCAGCCTGGCACGGGACCTGTCCTGGGTGTCCCTCAGGCTCCCTGCTGCAGTTGTGTTGTGGCAGGAGCTGCCCAGCCCCTCCTGGCTGGGGAGGGAGCAGCAATCTGGTGCAGAGGAGCAGCTCCAGCTCCGTAGGTGATCCCTGCAGAGCAGGGGAACGGCGGCGTCTGCTGTGGGCACAGCGCTTTCATCTGGCCCCAATCACCAGCTCCACACTAATTAAAGAAGCCCTTTCATAACTATGTAAATTCCTGACTTCTGTCAACTTGTTTACAATCTGATCTTTAAATGCATTTTTAATTTCATCAAACAGCAATTAATCTACCCCCTGTTTAAATTTAAAATGCTGCTTCTAGCCCCTTCTCCAATTTAAAAACAGCAGTTACCCTTTCAAGTAGGCATTCCAGTTTGCAAGTTGGTTGCATGTATTAGCATGCTGAGTAACTCACTTTATTCTCAAGCTGAAATATGCTTAAATTCGCATTAAAACAGGTGACTTGTGTATTTCCTGAACACAAGGGGAAAATCCATCACCTGCACCCTGTTTTTGTGTGGGAGAACAGATTATCCTAGGTGCATCATTATTTTGTTTTTTCCCCTTAACAAAGCTTTTCTTTCTTGAGGAGATCCCTGCTGTGGAGAGGCTGCCTGTGGAACAGGAGGTGTGTGGGACTTGTGGAACAATTCCAGCCTGTCCATCCCTTCCCTGGGTGTCCCACAAGGCAGCCCCAGTTTGCAGCTTTGCATTTTCCCATAAAATCGGTGTTTTCTCCACACTGGGCATGTCCAAACTGATCCAGAGCTGCGTGATAAGGAGAGAGATGTAATCAAATTTTTATGCTAAAGCAGCAAATTAGCATTTGGTATCAAAGGAGCACAGACAGGAGTAAATGGGAGCTGCTGGAGCCAAACCCACTGATGCCTATCTGGGTGCAGAACAAAAAGCGGTGAAGTGCAGCCAACTCTGCTGCTCTCCCTTTGCCACTCAGAGCATCTGAACCCATCCAGTGAAGATTTTTCAGGAGAAGGCTGTAACCCAAGTGAGAAATGCTCCATCTGCCTCAGAACCTGTGCCACCAACTCCTGAGCTTGGTTTCTGCAGAGGGTGGGAGCAGGATGAGGGGATGGAGACTCCCAAGACAGGACATCAAGGACTGGAGCGTGGTTTGCAGAAATACTTGAAGAGTTGATACAATTTGTTGTAGTTTCCTTTTGTCTTTCACTTTCTGGAACATCTTTTACAGATATACCAGTGTACTGCTGGCAGCTATTGTTAAATAAAATTATATTTTCACTACCAAGCACATCTTTCTCTTATTTCTGAAGATTTCATGTGCAATCCAGGTCTGCAGGGTGATGGGTTGAACTGAACAACACAACTTATTGGTAATTCTTTCTCCATTTTTGGCCTTCAGGTTTAGGGTTTTTTCAGTGGTGTTGTGATTTAAGGCAGAATTTTTGTTATTTCTAACATTATAACCAGCTGGGGTGCCCCTGAAAATTTAGAACTTCCTTAAAATAAAAACAAGTTGAGAAATAATGAATTGCCACAATTTCTTTAGGAGAAGTGAGATGATTTTTTTTCAGATTTTCATTGGGAAGTTAAGAACAGATCTTGGTAGCTTGTTTTTCTGTGGAATGCAAGTTTTCAGAGATGTGTGAGATTTGATTCAAAAGACATCCAAAAAAATCTCTACTTCGGTTCAAGTTTATCCTCTGAGTGGCCACGTCAGGAGTTGAGATTGAATTGATCTCATAACAGAATTCCTGGATTTCAGAGCTCTTGTTCTGAGTTTCAGATGGGTTTCTTTGCTGTTTTTTCCTTTCAGACAAGGTGCAGCAGCTCTGGCAGCCCCAGAGTGTTTTAATCTGGGTTAGTTTTGTTCCAGGACTGCCAAAAGCTGGGACTGAGCACGCTGGGGTTGTGATGGCAACGCCTGAACGCAATGCCAGCCATGGAGGTGAGTGAGTCAGCAGGTAATTAATGAAAACCTTCATTTCAGGGGGATGCAGAGCCTGGCTGTGCCTGGTGAGCAGGGGGGGATGAGCTCTCCAGGCTGGTGCTGGATCCTCTCCAGAGCTGGGAAAAGGGAGCTCATGATTGTTTGACTCAAGAGAAGAACTGCTGTGCTCTTACCACTGGCCAGGGAGATGAAAACAGTTGCTAAACAAAGATCAAACATGTGAACTTTATAAATAAACAAACAAAATTGATGCTAAGGGACGTCTCAGCTCCTTTGCCTACGGCAAAGGGCTTGGCAGGACCTGGGGAATGACTTTGTCAGTTTGCACACAGAATTGTTATTTTAAAGAGGCTGATTAAAGTGATACTGCTGCTCTTAATGAGTCTGAAAACATCCCTGTCCACACAGGGGGAATGTGGGGGAGAGGAGAAATCATGTCTGGGGCTGAGCTCTGGGTGCAGAGCACAGCAATGTTCCAAATCTAAATGATCCTCATGATTAAAAATGCTGATTGGGGCAGGCAGACAGCGAGGGCAGCAGGGCTGGGAGGCTGCCAGGGAGGAGCTGGGGCTGCTTTGATGTGCTGAGCTCTGCCAGCCTGGCCAGGCTGCCCAGGGACAGGGCCTGCACCAGGCAGGGGCTCTGCTCAGGAAAAGCTGTGAGCAGACAGACAGACAGATGTTATTTCTGGTTTTCTTCCTTCTGTGCGGTCTGCAGAGGGCCATGAGCTGCTGTGGGTCAGTCCTGGCTCCCATTCCAGCATCAAGGCCCCTCCATCCTCTGCAGCTCCTCCTGTTTTCCTCCCTGACTTTGCTGCTTGAGGTTTGAGCTGCATTAGAGGCTTTGCTGCCTTTGAGCACGGAGCAGAACCCTGGACCCTGTGAGCAGCCACGTGGAGCTCCTGCACAGCTCTTGGAGGTTGTTTTTGGGGTAAAGTTCTTGTTGGGAAGAGCCCAATGAGGAATGGGATGGATTGAATCCCCGGAGTTGACTTTAGAGGCCATGAGTTCATTTCTTGTGTGTGTCAGGCAGGCTGTTCCCATTTGTCGTGAAAATGTAGGGTGAACTATTCCCTTTCCTTGATTGGGTGTTTTTTCCATTTCAATTAATTTAACTTCAGAAATTCAAAGTAATCACTTCCTTTGGAAGGTTTTGGTGGTATTTACAATAATCTCCCTCTGGGAGCTGAGTGGGGACCCTGTGGAGGGCAGAGCTGGCTGCTGAGCCTGCCCTGGCCCAAACCCCACGTGTGGCTCCAGGTGAGTCCCAGCTCTGCTGCTCCTCCTGTCTGGAGGCTCCTGGGGTCAAGAGGGGACCTGAGGTTGCTGCCCTGGAGGCTGCTTGAGGACAGGGACTCGTGCTCTGAGGAAAGTGGCTTTTCTTAGAGTGCTGCTCACAGTTTCTCAGCTCCTCTGGCTGCAGGGAGTGAAGCTCCAGCTGTGTGAGACCCAGCCCTGCTCTGTGCCTTGGAGCTGAGCTTTGCCATCCAGCCTGGTCTGGATCTGTGGATGAATTTGGAGCTGGAGAATGGAGTCTGTGCTGTTTTCAGGGCACCTGGGCAAGCTCAGCTGCTGTTTGGCTGCCAGGTGGCATCAGCAGTGGCACAGGAGCCAGGATGCCCAGGCAAGGACAGGGGGCAGGAAAGTGCTGGGAGCTTTTGGGGTTTAAAGAGTGGGCAGGCATGTGCTGCTTCAGCTACTTCTGAGTTTTAATTTCCCCAGGCAATAGCTCTTACAGGGACTGGGAGTTCCTGCAGTCTGTGTTTGGGTGTTTTTAGGGCAGTGGTTGGCTCTTCATCTTGCTGCACCCACTCACTGAGGAATCAGATCCACAACAGCACAGGAGCATTTACTGCAGGCTCCATGCACGGGCTGGGTGGGTTTGAAGTGTTCAGGGTGAGATTTCTTCATGGGGCTTAAATTTCCCAGCTTTTTGTGGCCTTGGAGCCAGAGTCAGCACTCAGGGAGGAGTGTGAAACAATGCTGCTGTGACCTTTGGGTGAATTCTTGTCTGTGAGGTTCCTTGAGGAGATTGTGCACTTGCAGGTAGCTCACAGGATGGAGATGGTCCTTGCTCCCTGCAGAGTGTGGGTGAATTCCTGTCTGTGAGGTTCCTTGAGGAGACTCTGCACACTTGCAGGCAGCTCCCAGGATTCACAGGATGGAGATTGGTGCCTGGAGGGAGCCAGGGACAGAGTGTGGCAGCCCAGCTCAGGCACTCTGAGACCCTTTAGTCCCACCAGTGAAAGGTGCACATGAGCAAAGCTGCTCACAGCATGACTTGCCCAGAGGCATCAGTGGCCAAAATCCCTTCTCAGGCTCCTCCTGCCCTTCCCCTCCAGCCCAGACTTCCCTTAGGAGCGAAACCTGCTCATGTTTCCCATTAAACCCCTGGGTTTGCTGCTCTGCCTGAGCCTGTTGGCATTTCAATGTCTGGGGGTGCAGAGGAACCTTCTGGGGGCTCCTGAGGGCAGCTCCTGCTCCAGAGCTCAGCTGCAGGTGCCTGACTCTGGCTCCAGATGGTTTTAGGGCTGTGCTGGAGGAGGGAGAGGCTGCTGGAGGTTCTGGAGGGCTGCAAGAGGAGGATCCTGAGTATCCCAACGCGACTCCGGAGCCTTTGAAGTGCTCTCTGCCATCCCTGTGCCTTTCATCCCTCGCCAGCGCTTCCCCAGCTGGAGCCATGAAAGGGAAACTACAGAAGCCATAAATCCTGGCTGCCAGCATCTCCACTGGGGAGATTTCACAACGAGCCCGAGCTGCTGCAGAAGATAAGAGAGGGCCTTGAATCCCAGGCAAGTCAGGGCTGGTTCTGGGAAGAGCTGAGCTCCACGGCATCGTTGGGGGTCCCTCTGGCTTCCCTGGGCACAGCAGCTGCCTCTGGGTGCCCTGGGGTGAGCTCCAGCCTGGGGCAGAGCTCCTGACCCCAGGGCAAAGCTGTGGTTTGGGTGGAACAGCCCCTCTGCACAGTTCTGCCATGGTTTTACTGCTCCCAAGGGTTGATTTTATCACTTCTGCAGTAGCTGGGCTGGCAAACCCCTGCTGCAGCAGAACCCCCTGTGTGGAGAGGCTCCAGCAGTGCTGACCCCCTGCTCTGGCTGCTGGAACAGGGGATGGAAGGTGAGGGAGCTTTGTATCCTCACACTCAGAGAGCAGCCAGGAGGCTCCTGGCTCTGTCGGAAGTGTTGGTTCAACAGAGGGGAATCAGCCTGAGCTGTCAGACAGCTCTGAAGGCCCCAGCAGCAGCTCCAGCCCCAGCTGCCCCTCCGTGGGGACCCTGCCAGGTTTCCCTGCCTGTCACAGGCGAGGGCAGAGAGGATCCACTCTGGAATTTGGTGCTGACACACAGACAGGGCCCAGGCTCTGAGGAGGCAGAGGCTGTGTCTAGGAATCCACAGTTGCAAACCTCAGCCAGGCAGAGCTGCCCCTGCCCTCCAGGGATGCCTTGGCTCTGGCAGGGCTGTGCTCACTCTTGGAACAGCAGCCTCAGTATCAGCTCCACCCATGGGACCTTTCTCTCTTTTTCAGCTGAAAACCAAATCCTCAAATTGCTGCCTTATTGATTATTAAGGATATAGGGAAAAGCCTTCCCAGGAATGCAAAGCTGTAAACAGTCCTTGCCTGCTGTCACCTGTTGGGGCAGGTGGGGTGGATTTGGGGCAGTTGGGATTTCTGGATCAGCTCCTGGGGGCTCCATCTCCTGCAGGTCCTGTCAGACCCACAGCTCCATGCTCTGCAGACCTTCCCTGCCTGCAGCATCCCCATCTCCCACTCCCTCTTAATTTCCAGAGCAGTGGGAAACGACGGGGGAGATTCCCAGGACGAGTCCTGGATGCAGCAGAGATGGAGAGCAGGAACCAGCCCAGGATCTCCTGTGTCTCCCTGCAGAGCCGCCCTCCTGGCACACACAACAGGAATTCCCTGCCCCAGCGGTGTCCCCAGCTTTGGTGGCACCGGGACAGACCGGTGGGGAAAGGCCCGGGCTGTGGGCAGGGTTTGGGAACCTTTGCAGGTGGGGCTGGTGCCAGGAGCAGCCGGGGCTGTGATAATCCCGAATTTGTGATGGTGATCTTGGGTTTGTGATGACGGTCCCGGGTTTGTGATAATCCTGGGTTTGTGATGATGGTCCCGGGTTTGTGATGATCCCAGATCCCGGGTCCCGGGTTTGTGGTGATGATCCCGGGTTTTTAATGATCCCGGGCTGTGATGATCCCGGTTTTTGATGATCCCGGGCTGTGATGATCCCGGGTTTTTGATGATCCCGGGCTGTGATGATCCCGGGTTTTTGATGATCCCGGGTTTGTGGTGATGATCCCAGGCTGTGATGATCCCGGGTTTTTGACGATGATTCCAGGGCTGTGATGATCCCGCCGGCCTGTGGAGGTCAGCCTTGGCTCGGGAACCTCCCGGGGCTCCTCCGAGGCTGCGCCTCCCGCTCTACCGGGGTTCGCTGCCCCTCTCTGCCCCCCTGCAGCATCCTCCGCGATTTCCTTACTGATCCCCTGGGAGAGCACAGCGGGGTCTGGGCTCGGCTTGGAGAAATGTTTGTGTCCCCATGCCCAGCCGATGCGCTGAGCTGTGCCCTGCACTCTGAGGATGCAAAAATGACCGCAGATGGACCCCAGCACTCCTTTTGGTGCTTTGGGGTGGTTTTTTGGGGGGACTGCTCTGCATCTGAACCCTGGATCTGAGCTCTTTTTATCAGAGCAATAATTCTTTCCATTTCCCACCCAGGAGAGCTGAAACCCCTTGGAGGCTTTGGTGGCTCAGCAGCTGCTGCCAGGCTCTGCTCCCTGGTCACTGTCCCTCCCTGTGCTCATGTGGAGAAGGTGGATCCCTGTTTTAGAGGAGCTTTAGAGGAGTTTTATTTGAGCTCACATTCTTTGCCATTCCCAGGTTTCTCTGGATGCCACAGAGATGTTATTAAGCAGATGAAAGGCCAAGGAACGAGTTTGCTGTGCTTGTGCTTGCCCAGGGCCGAGCTTTCTGCCCCTCCCCAGGTTTTCGGTTCATCCATCCTGCACAAAGTCGCTCCAGGAAGGGTCTGGGATGGTGCTGATGGAGCTAAAGCAGATGTTTTGCTGCCTGAATGGAGGCTGGGCTGCAGGGCTGGGCAGCCTTGGTGGCACCATGGTGTCTCTGCTCTCTGCTGTGCCCAGGGCTGGTTCTCCCTGATGGCTTCCATAGGCTCTGGAGTTCTGGAATCACTGCCAGAGCTCCTCAGACCCTGGAGAGCTCTGGGTTCTGCACCTTCCCTCCAGAGCCAAGGCAGCCCCAGAGCCCCCAGGGAGGCTCCTCCAGTGCCATCCCTCAGGATGGGCAGCCAGAGGCAGGAATGTGGCTGCTGCTCTCCAGGAGGGACATCCTGAGCCTGGAGAGGCTGGAGAAGCCAGGCCAGAGCTGCTGGAGCTCCCCTGAGGCTTTTCCTGCCCTGTGGGGCTGAGGCTGCCCGGTCAAACCTGAGAGGTTAAAGTGGCTTTTCCTGGATTCCGCGGAGGAGAGGAGGGACTGGGAGGGACAAACAGAGGGAGAGGGAGCAGGAGCTGCAGAAACAAGGGCTGGGAAGGGGCACCAATGCCCATGGAGGGCGCTGCTGCCCGAGGGAGGCTCAGATTGAGGTTGGAAACGCTGCAGCTGCTGGGGCAGCACAGGCTGTGCTGGGCGAGGGAACAGGTTTGGTGGCTCCAGCCCTGCTCCTCTGGCCTTTGTGGGCTCCCCTGTCCCACCATAAACTCAGCTCTGGACCTGGGACAGGAGCCCACATCCATATTCCTCACATCCAGGGGCTCTGCCATCTCCTGCTGCTGAGAGCTGCAAACAGCCCCAGGCCCTGAGAGGGATTATACAAATGAAGCTGTGCTAGGGCTGTAATTTCAGAGACTTTTTTTTTTCTTTTCTTTCTCCTTTACTAAAAAAAACCTTTTGTGTGCTTTGGAGCAAGCCTGTCATATTTCTTGGAGTCTCCAGTGACTCCTTCATCCTACAGACTTTCTGGAGTCCTCCTTGTTAGGCCGAGGACTGCATGATTCATTGTGTGCTGGAGATTTAATACTGCACGGAAAACAGGCCCAGTTCAAATTTGTTTTCTTTCTTTCTTTCCCCCTCCCCTCTTTTCTCTTTTTTTTTTTTTTTTCTTTTCCCTTTCTTGGCTTCTCACTTACATCCTGGAATTCCTTTTTTTTCACAAGGTACAAAATAAATAGGTTCCCAAATATGCCCAGAAGGAAATAATCCCATTGGATTTTTCAGCTGCTGTTTTAGGGGCATTGAAACCAATTTGGAGCAGTTCAGCTTCCTCAGGGGCTGGCTGTGTGTTGGGAAGACCCTCTCCCATCTCTCCTGGATCTCCATGAACAGCTCAGCCTCTGCTGCATCTGGACAGGGTATTCCCAGCTAAAAAGGCTTTTGGGCTGGCTTTTCCAAGGGTGAGATGTAGATTTTTAATGCCCAAAGGGACCTTTTTGGTTGTTGTCCCATCCTGGTGGATCAGCAGGTGATTCTCTGGGTCTGATGTCACCCACGTGCTCCCAGCCGTGGCTGGGATTGGGATTTTCCCAGGATAAAGTGCTCTGAGGGGCAGTGAAGTGGTGACCTGACCCTGGGAAGAATTAATTGAACCCTTTAATTAGAGCTTGCCTGCAGTGAGGTGCCTCTGTCCTGCCCAGGCTCCTCCGTATCTGCATTTTCCAAATCCAGGGTAATGAATTCCCGTCCCTCTCGGCCATGAGCTGAGAACCAGCGCTCCAGAGGAGCCCAAGGCTGGCTTTCCTGGGATCTGGTTCTGGGAACGAGCTCCTAGAGCAGCTCCTGCACCCCAGGAGCCTGATTTCCACAGGGGCCTCAGCACTCCCACAGCAGGGTCAGCCTGGAGCCCATTCCCTGAATTCAGGGGCAGCCTGGAGCCCATTCCCTGAATTCAGGGGCAGCCTGGAGCCCATTCCCTGAATTCAGGGGCAGCCTGGAGCCCATTCCCTGAATTCAGGGGCAGCCTGGAGCCCATTCCCTGAATTCAGGGGCAGCCTGGAGCCCATTCCCTGAATTCAGGGGCAGCCTGGAGCCCATTCCCTGAATTCAGGGGCAGCCTGGAGCCCATTCCCTGGGTTCAGGGGCAGCCTGGAGCCCATTCCTGGCACTCAGGTACCAGCTCTGTTTTTGTCCCTTTTTGTGGTGTCTCCACAGTTCCAGCTCTGGTTTTGTCCCTTTTGGGGCTCTCAGGTTCCCGGCCGAGCAAGGATCGTTCCCCACCCAGCTGGGGGGGGGGGGGGGGGGTCGCGGCCCCACCGGTGCCTCCCCTCCATCCTCCCCATCCCCTCCATCCCCTCCATCCCCTCCATCCTCCCCATCCCCTCCATCCCTTCCATCCCCTCCATCCCTTCCATCCCCTCCATCCCCTCCATCCTCCCCATCCCCTCCATCCCTTCCATCCCCTCCATCCCTTCCATCCCCTCCATCCCCTCCATCCCCTCCATCCCCGCCGGTCCCCGGTGCCGCCGCCGCCTCTCTCAATCTGCCGCCATCGCGGCGGGGCTGCCGCGGCCCCGGAGCGCCCCGGGCTCCCCCAGCCCAGCCCGGCCCAGCCCAGCCCGAACCGCGGCGGTTCCGCCACCGGGGCCGGGATCCGGGATTGCTTCAGCCGCACCAGCCTTTCATCCCGGCTGAGGTGACTCAGCGCCCCCGGGGCCCCGGGCTGGGCTGGCTCTGGCCGCACCGCGCATTACATTTATATATTTATATATTTATTTATTTATTCGTGGGCAGTGCGGCTGCGGCAGAGATAGCCCGAGATGGGGAGTTAAGCGAACCCGTCGGACCCAAGCCGGCCCAGACAAGGAGCCCCGCTGCGGTCTCGGTGCGGCTCAGCCGCGGCTGGGGCAGCTCCTCAAAGCCGGGCTTTGCTCCTCGGGGCTCTGCCCCCGCTCCGGGGTCACACCTGCCCCGATCCGGGGCTGGACGAGGGGTCCCAGCTGTCCCTGTGACCCCTTGGGCTGTCCCTGTCACCCCTTGGACTGTCCCTGTCACCCTTGGACCATCCCTGTCACCCCTTGCACTGTCCCTGTCACCCCTTGGGATGTCCCTGTCACCCTTGGACTGTTCTGTCACCCCTTGCGCTGTCCCTGTCACCTTTGGACTGTCCCTGTCACCCCTTGCGCTGTCCCTGTCACCCCTTGGGCTGTCCTTGTCACCCCTTGTGCTCTCCCTGTCATCCTTTGGACTGTCCTTGTCACCCCTTGTGCTCTCCCTGTCCCCTTTGGACTGTTCTGTCACCCCTTGGACTGTCCTGTCACCCTTGGGCTCTCCTGTCACCCCTTGGACTGTCCCTGTCACCCCTTGGGCTGTCCCTGTCACCCCACAGCATCTCCCCAGCTGATTTTCATCTGATTTTCCCCGTTTGCAGAGTGAATATTTGGGCAGGTGTGGCGGCCATGCCCTATGGAGCCACCAGCTCAGGTGCCCCTCAGATCCTGGGCACGGAGTGAGAGGTCCCAAAGCTCCCTGGCTTAAATCTGGGCTCCCTCTGTGCCTGCTGAGCACACTTGGCTGCTGGCAGGGATGTAGCAACTCCCCAGCACACATGTTGGTGGTTTTGAGGGCTAAATTGGACCTTGGGAATTAGCAGCCTTGTAAGTCAATAACAACATGGCCTAATGAATGCAAGATGTCCCCAGGAAACGAAAGCTCCTCTGCTGGGCTGGGATCCTGTGACTGGGGGAGAGCACCAGTAAACAAGCAGGAACGCTTCAGCTGGAGATGAGCAGGAGATACGAACCCGGCATCGTCTCGGCATTGCAAACACACCCGGTGTGGGCGGTGTGGCGGGGGAGCCCGAGCCACGGCAATTGTGAAATTGTGTCTGATTCCCGAGTGTCCCCTGCGTCCCCCCGGGGCTGGGGTGTCCCCGCTGCCCCCAGCAGCACCTTCAGGCTGGGGTGACTGCAATGCTGCCCTCGGGAGCCCTGTCCCTGTCCCTGTCCCCAGCCTGGACACGGCCGGGCCATCGGGGAGGGCTGGAGCAGCTCCAGAGGGGAGGTTTGGGTTTGGGGTTGGCTTTGGGGCTCTGGCTGTGCTGGGAGGAGGCAGAGGGGCTGCACAACACAGAATGTGGGGTTCCATGGGCTGCCCCGAGGGCAGGAAGGGGCCGTGGGTGAGCCCAGGGGGGATCTGGGGCTGTTCCTGGGGCAGAGCAATCCCTGAAGGGATCCCATTGCTGACCATGGGCATCACCAGTGCCACATCCTCAGGGACAGGGGACTTGATCCTCAGGGGACAGGAGAGCGAACGGCCTCATGGATCCCTCTGGGAGATGGGGCCTTGTGGGTCTTGTCCCTCAAACCAAAACCTTTTCCCCAAACCTGCAGGAGCCCAGCAGCTGTGAGACCTCACTGAGCCCCAGCGAGCTGGGAATGGGCTGAAATTGTCCCAGAGCCGGGATTCCCACCGAGCTGGGCACGGGGTGGAACTGGGAGCCCCGAGAGTGGTGCTGGGCCAGGATGTGCTCGGCTGGAGCAGGGAAGGGATCAGGGAAAGGAGCCGGGATGGAGCAGGGAATGGAGCAGGGAAGGGATCAGGGAAAGGAGCCGGGATGGAGCAGGGAATGAAACCGGGGATGGAGCAGGAATGGAGCAGGGATGGAGCCGGGGATGGAGCAGGGAAGGAGCCGGGGATGGAGCAGGGAATGAAACCGGGGATGGAGCAGGAATGGAGCAGGGAAGGAGCCGGGATGGAGCAGGGAAGGAGCCGGGATGGAGCAGGGATGGAGCCGGGGATGGAGCAGGGAAGGAGCCGGGAACGGCGGCGTTGCCCAATCCACGCGCATGGAAATGAAGCGCTTTGTGCGCAGAAAAAGCCTCGCTCGGCAGAGGCGCTGGGTGTGTGCGCGTGTGGGAGTTCAGACTCCGCAGGAGCAACCTTGGATGCCTGGAAAAATCTCCTTTGTGCATTTAATTAGCGGTGAGGGCCATTTGCATGCGAGATGCCTCTCGGTCTGAAGCTGCTCGCTGATCAGCCCGTTTGTACCGGGAGCTCTGCCGGCCCCAGACCGCAGCGCTTTGCATTTCAAAGCCGGGCAGGTCCCGGGGCCGATTTCACAAGCGGGACTCCGGGAAGGGCAGCCCGAGCCCCAGCCGTGCCCCGCGATGCTCCTTTGGCTTTTCTGTCCCTGCCCATCCCCGTCAGTGCATTAAAGGAGGCGGCCGAGGTCCCTTTGCTGGGCTGGGCAGGGACGGGGCTCTCTCCGGGGCCTCAGCGAGGTCCCAGCTGGCCCCAGGGAGGAGAAAATCCATCCCCGGTGCGAGGGCAGGATGGGGAACATCCCTTTCCTCCCTTGGGAGCCGCAATCCCCGTGCAGACGAGCAATCCCGTCCCTCGCCGGCTGTGCCGGGTCCCTGCGGGCTGGGACAGGGATTTTCTGCACGCTGGTGGCCCTGGAGGGACCAGCAAAGCCACCAAACAGGATCCCTGCCCTGGCCCTGTGCCCCGCAGCTCATCCAGGGAGCTCCAGGACACGTCTGTCCCTCTGCAATGTCCTGGCTGCCACATGGCCGGGGCTCCAGCCAGGCCAAGGCTGATATCTGGGATTGGAGGGGGAAAAAGGGCCAGAGCCAGCCCCTCCATCCCGCTGTGGATGTGTTCCTGCTCAGCCCAGCCCCTGCATTCCTCACCAGCCGCTCTCTGGGCACCTTCCTGCGGTGGCAGCTGGCACGGAGGGGCTGGAATTTCCTCCTCCTGCTTGGTCCAGGCCCAAAAGGCCTGGCTGACATTTTAAATTTGTTATTTTATTTAATTATTATTGCTTTATTTGCATTTATTTGGCTTTCCAGCCGAGCTGTGGCCAGCAGGGCCACTGGCATTTGTAGGGAATTCAACTGGACTTGCTGTGCTTGGGTTTTCCTCGATGAACCTTAGCCAGCCCAGACCTCCCTGAGCCTCACCTGAGGCTGGGGCCGTGGTTCCTCACACAGAATTTATCATTATTACCCTGGTTTTGTTTTAAAAACCCAGAATAAAAATCCCTTTGCAGCTGTGAAACCTCACAGGCTGATGCCAGGCAGGGGCCATTCCATGGATGTGGAAATCCTCTTGTCCCCGGGTTTTCTCCAGCACAGGAGTGGAAAGCTGGGTTGGAGCCTGGCTTCCAGCCTTTCCCTTTAGTCCCAATTCCTGTTTTTCCTGAGCCCACCCTGAGCATCTCCCTGTGCTGCTGAGGCAGGGATTTGTTCCCCATCTGAGAACATTTATCCCTCAGGAGCAGCCCTGAGCTCCTCCTGACTCGGGGAGCGAGGCTGGGCAGCAAAGAGTTAAATCTTCTCCCTCCACCTGTGTATTTTCCCAATTGGGAATGCAGGAAACTGCACTGAAGGGCTCTGGATTTGCCAGAACTGTGCCACGAGTCAGAGGCATAAAGCAAAGTTTATTTGTGAAGTTCCAGCAGGCTGAAGCATCTCCTGGGAAGGGCTGAGCTCTTTAAACCTGTCCCAGTTTTTGGGGTTTTTTTCCATCTCTGCCTTTTAAAGTGACCAGGCTTGGGAAGAGGGAGAGGATTCATGCAGAGGGGCTTGGTTTTAATCTAATAAGGGTTTTTTTCCCCCCGTAGGCAAATGCTGGAGCTCTTCAAGGCACAGATCAAGCCCGGGCTGGGTTACAGAGGGGCCTTTGATTGGGATCATTTCAGAGTGTTTGGGGCTTTGGGAGGGACCTGGGGGGGCTCAGCCATGGCCCAGCTGTGGCTGCCCAGCTGCAGAGGGGCTCAGCAGCTGGGATGATGTGTGGGATGCTGTGTTGGGATGCTCTGATGGGATGCTGGTTTGGGATGCTGTTTTGGGATGCTGGTTTGGGATGCTGGTTTGGGGATGTTCTGATGGGATGCTATTTTTGAGATGCTCTTTTGGGATGTTCTTTGGGATCTTGTTTTGGGGATGCTGTTTTGGGATGCTCTGATGGGATGATGTTTTGGGATGACGTTTTGGGATGCTGTTTTGGGGATGCCCTTTTGGGGATGCTGTGCTGGTCCATGGCCACACAAGGACCACAAGCTCCTTGGCCATTAACCCAGCCCAGCTCCACGTGCTAATTAACAATTAACAAAGATCCTCAAATCCCCAGAGGCTCCGTGGGAGTGTTTTACAACCTCTCCACTCCAGCGGCAGCCGCTCTTCCCCTCGTGCCGGGGAAGCACATTAAAACTTCTTAATTAGATATGAAAAAATTAATAATGTTTGCGTTTCTCGTGGCAGGGGAGAGCCAGTGGCTGGGTTTGGCTCCTTGCTTGGGGGCTCTGGGCATTCCCAGCTCAGAATTAGCCCTGTCTGCTGCTGCTGCTGCCCAGAGTGAGAGGGGAGGGTGTCCTGTCCTCATCCAGTCCTCACCCCATCCTCATCCCGTCCTCATCCCGTCCTCATCCTCATCCCGTCCTCATCCCATCCTCATCCCATCCTCATCCCGTCCTCATCCCATTCTCATCCTCATCCTGTCCTCACCCCGTCCTCATCCCGTCCTCACCCCGTCCTCATCCCGCCCTGGAGAGGCAGCAGCTGCTCCTGCCTACGTGAGCTCTGGCACACCCCTGCTCTCCTGAGCTCCCAGAGCCCTGGGGCAGGAGCTGGGATGGGCAGAGCCCTCACCCCCTGCCCTGGCAGCCCGGGAGCTCTGGAGGGGACGAGGAGAACGTGGGACCCCGCATTGCTCCCACCTTGGATGGGCTCATCCCTGCCTGGGGAAGGGCAGCCCCATGGCCAGGCTGCCATGGAACCACATCCCATTTAATCACATCCCATGGAACCATATCCCATGGAATCACATCCCATGGGACATCCCAGCCCCTCCAGACCCAGCTCAAAACCAGCTCAAATCCAGCTCAAATCCAGCTCAAACCCAGCTCAAACCCAGCTCCAAGCCCAGCTCAAACCCAGCTCAAACCCAGCTCAAACCCAGCTCAAGCTCTCCCCAAGGTGCTGGGTCAGCAGGGCAGGGCTGGAGCCGGGGTTTGGCTCTCCATGCTCAGCTCCCTCAGGTTTATTCAAATCCCTCTAATCCCCCCAGAAGGAATTGGGCTGAGGCCAGGCCGGGAGCGCTGCAGGCGCTCCCCGGGCACGGGGTACCAGGGCTGGGCACCCGCGGTGGCACCGAGCCCGCCCAGCCTGGGTGGCCCTTTCGGGGCGCTGTTAATGAGCGCTGTTAATGAGCGGGGTTAATGAGCGGGGAAGGGGCTGGGGCTGAGCTGCCGCCCGGGCTGGGGCAGGGACGGCGATAGGGCCGAGCACGGCGCGTCTGTGCCAGGGGCACCCCCAGCCGGCCCGACCGGCCCGACCAGCCCGGCCCCGTGCCCAATTCCAGCAGCAGCAGCGCCCAGGGCTGGGCTCGCACCTCCTCCTCCTCCCCCTGCCCAGAGCCGCAGGAAAGGGCTTTGGTTTGGGGTTTCCTGCAGGAAAAAGCGCAAAGCCGCCCCAAAATACCGGCTGGGGTGGGGTTTGTGTGAGGAGGGGAGCGCTGGCTCCTGGTGGGGTCTGGGGGTGGCGCTGGGTGGTGATTCGGGCACAGCGGCAGAAAAACGATGGAATAAAGGTCTGGGCAGAGCCCTGGGGATGGCCGGGCCCTGGGGACATTCCCGGGGCTGGGAAGGAATCGGGGCTCCCGAGGGGACACAGAGCTGTCCCAGCCTGGCACTTCAGCGCATGCAGCACCCTGGGGCTCCTCCTCGGGCATCGCTGGCACCAGCTGAGGTTGGGGGCGATGGGAAGGGGCACCTCAGCTCTCCCCAGCCCTTTAAACCTCCCATGGAATCACATCCGCTCCCCCTCAAAACTGCCAAGGCCAGGAACCTACTTTACACTCACTAAAGAAAATGGAATTAAATTACATGAAAAGGCTGATCTCCTATAAAAGAGGATTTAGGAAAGCCAGCAGCTGGCGCACCCAGGAGCAGGGATGGAACACGGCAATAAAATCATCTCTTCAGGCAATCTCCTGAGATGATTTAGAGGGTTGGAAATGCCTCTCAGCTTCCCCCAAAAAGGGCTCAGAGAGGTACGTGGGTGCCTGCATGCGCTGAGTGACCCCGCTTCCTCTCCATGGAAAAAAAAAATTAATAATTAAAAACCCCCTTGAAAAAAAAATTCCTGCAGCGTTTTCCGCCCATTTCTTTTCCCCCCACGTGGATTATCTCCTCTGCTTCCAAAGCCACAAGAAAATATCATCACATTTTTAAACCGAAACCTCAAGGTAAATAAAGGAAAGGGTTTGGATCTGCCTCCAGCCCTCGCCACTTCTATCAGGCAGAAAAACGCCGGCACAGCTCCTGCCGATATAAGATAGAAAGGTGGAGAACATTTTTGAAATGTTCTGAAAACATTCCATCATCTATAGGAATCAAAGCCCCATTGAAAGCTACAGAACCCCTCACATTCGAGGGTTTTAATGAAAACCAAATTTTTTTTCAGGCCCCGTGTTTTTCTTTGCGAGGATTTCCAGGGGAATACAAGTGGAGCAGGGGGCGGACGTGGGGAACTTGGCTGGAGTTTCTCCTGCCCCAATAGGGCTTTCACTGTGGGGCTTTTAAAAAATGGTTTAAAGATAATATGGCCTCGTATTTTTGGACTTGTCAAAGCGCTCCGGATCAGCGCTGGGTTATTTTCCACTGGAAAATGAATGATGGAGCAAGGGCAGGAGGGGAGCTGGGGGTCTTGGGTGCCTGCCATGAGAGGAGGGCTCCCGAGGTCGGGCTGCCAGGCTGTGGGCAGGAAAGCAAAGACCAAATTCTGGGCTTCATCTCCATGGAGTGGAGCTGGGCAAACCTCCTGCAGGGAGGGAAAACTTCCCCTGAGCTGTGAACTGCCCGGCCCTGGAGAGGAACCTCTGCCCACCCTCCTCGGAAAGCAGCAGGGTTGTGTCCCTGTGAAAATACCCAGCATAAACCCCAGCTGCTCTGGGTCAGCTGAAAGGCTGCTGGTAACAGACACCTCCTTGGTTTGGGCTCGTTTTCCCCATTCCTTTTAGTCCATCCCATGTGGAAGTGTGGCCATGAGGAACAGATGAGGATGAGGAGATGAGGATGAGGATGAGGAGATGAGGATGAGGAGATGAGGGGCTGGCAGAGCTCCCCACCAGCCCCATCCCCATCCCACAAGGACTTCCCTCTGCTCTTTCCCTTGGCCACCAGTGCCCCAAACCCCCTGAGGTATCTCCATGCCCGGAGGGGTCCCTGGTGGGGCTCAGTGAAGTTCTGTGTCCCACCCAGGCAGGGCAGGGGGCTGGACCACACAGGTCAGTGCAAGGCAGGGGTTCAGGGGGCCCCAAAACCACCCAGTGCCAGTTGGGGTGGCCTGGGGACCCCCAAGATTCGCAGGAACATTTAATCCCCTCATTAACATCCCCCATTAGAACAATTCATTCTTTCACTCCGGCTTAAACACCCAACTTTTCTTTACAGCTCATTTCATTTATGACTGAGAAATGAAATTACTGTATCGATTTCATGGCAGGCAGCAAAAAAAACCCTGGGTGTTCCCTGCCATAATAAACCCACCGACTGCAAGGACAAACAGCAAAACCTGCCAAGGAGTGGGGTCTGGGTTGCAGCCACCGTGGGGACACACCGGGGACACACCAGGAACAGCACCGGGAGCAGCACCTCTGGGACTGCCCTCCGCAGCCAAACCCAGCTCTGCTGTGTTATTTTCCTGCCCGAATTAAAACCCTCCCTGTGTATGTTTGCAGGGACCCGGGGGCTTTGCAAATCACTCAGATGGAAAGGAAATACTGCTCCTGGTAGCGCTGGTGTGAAATATCCCTCCTGGAGCGCCGCCAGAGCCCGGCCAGGGCTGGGGAAGGGGCTCCCGGTGCCTCCGCAGGGGAAATGCTGAGTCTCGGTGGTGGAGACCCCCGAGGTGATCCTTGGCTGCCCACCCCATTGGCATTGGGGTGTGGGTGCTCACAGAGCCTGAATTTGGGTGCTCACAGGGCTGGGATTTGGGTGTTTATAGTGCCAGGATTTGGGTGTTCACAGGGCTGGGATTTGGGTGCTCACAGAGCCTGAATTTGGGTGCTCACAGGGCTGGGATTTGGGTGTTTATAGTGCCAGGATTAGGGTGCTCACAGGACCTGAATTTGGGCACTCACAGAGCCAGGATTTGGGCGGTCACAGGGCCTGAATTTGGGTGCTCACAGGGCCTGAATTTGGGTGCTTACAGAGGCTGAATTTGGGTGCTCACAGGGCCAGGATTTGGGTGCTCATAGGGCCTGAATTTGGGTGCTCACAGGGCCAGGATTTGGGTGCTCACAGGGCCTGAATTTGGGTGCTCACAGGGCCAAATTTGGGTGCTCACAGGGCTGGGATCTGGGTGCTCACAGGGCCAAATTTGGGTGCTCACAGGGCCAAGATTTGGGTGCTCACAGGGCTGGGATCTGGGTGCTCACAGGGCTGGGATTTGGGTGCTTACAGAGGCTGAATTTGGGTGCTCACAGGGCCAGGATTTGGGTGCTCATAGGGCCTGAATTTGGGTGCTCACAGGGCCAGGATTTGGGTGCTCACAGGGCCTGAATTTGGGTGCTCACAGGGCCAAATTTGGGTGCTCACAGGGCTGGGATCTGGGTGCTCACAGGGCCAAATTTGGGTGCTCACAGGGCCAAGATTTGGGTGCTCACAGGGCTGGGATCTGGGTGCTCACAGGGCTGGGATTTGGGTGCTTACAGAGGCTGAATTTGGGTGCTCACAGGGCCAGGATTTGGGTGCTCATAGGGCCTGAATTTGGGTGCTCACAGGGCTGGGATTTGGGTGCTTACAGAGGCTGAATTTGGGTGCTCACAGGGCCAGGATTTGGGTGCTCATAGGGCCTGAATTTGGGTGCTCACAGGGCCAGGATTTGGGTGCTCACAGGGCCTGAATTTGGGTGCTCACAGGGCCAAATTTGGGTGCTCACAGGGCTGGGATCTGGGTGCTCACAGGGCCAAATTTGGGTGCTCACAGGGCCAAGATTTGGGTGCTCACAGGGCTGGGATCTGGGTGCTCACAGGGCCAGGATTTGGGTGCTTACAGAGGCTGAATTTGGGTGCTCACAGGGCCAGGATTTGGGTGCTCATAGGGCCTGAATTTGGGTGCTCACAGGGCCAAATTTGGGTGCTCACAGGGCCAAGATTTGGGTGCTCACAGGGCTGGGATCTGGGTGCTCACAGGGCTGGGATTTGGGTGCTTACAGAGGCTGAATTTGGGTGCTCACAGGGCTGGGATCTGGGTGCTCACAGGGCCGGGATTTGGGTGCTCACAGGGCCGGGATTTGGGTGAATACAGAGCCTGAATTTGGGTGTTTATAGGGCCAGGATTTGTGTGATCCAGCCCCAAAACATGCCCGCGGTTTCCTTTCTCTCCCGCTCTGCTGCACGGTGGTGCTTTGGGCAGGATCTCAGGCATCACCCACTGCTCCCAGCGCTCTCCTGATGCCCCGGTGCCATCCCAGGGATGGTTTGGTTACCCATCCAAGACACCAGCAGCTTTTCCAGCCCCGTCAGGCTCAAGGCACACCGTGCTGCCTTGCTGGGAGCGCAGGGAACATCACCAACAGCCGCAGCAGCTCTGCCTGACCCTCGGGGGGAGCAGAGCATCCCGGAGGGAGCGGCCGGCCGGGGGTGCCCGGGTGGGGCCGGCGGGAGCTGCAGGGAGCTGTGGGAGCCGTGGGTGCTGCGGTGCCTCCGGGAGGCTCCGGGAGCGTCCCCCGCCACGGGACCTGCCCGGTCACGCGTGAGCCCGGCCCACGCAGCAGGTGCCAGCCCGGGGCGCTCACCTGGGGATGCTCACTGGGGATGCTCACCTGGGGATGCTCACTGGGGGATGCTCACCTGGGGATGCTCACTGGGGATGCTCACTGGGGATGCTCACTGGGGGATGCTCACTGGGGGATGCTCACTGGGGATGCTCACCTGGGGACGCTCACCTGGGGATGCTCACTGGGGGATGTTCACTGGGGATGTTCACTGGGGATGCTCACTGGGGGATGCTCACCTGGGGATGCTCACTGGGGGATGTTCACTGGGGATGCTCACTGGGGGATGCTCACTGGAGGATGCTCACCTGGGGATGCTCACCTGGGGATGCTCACCTGGGGATGCTCACTGGGGGATGTTCACTGGGGATGCTCACTGGGGGATGTTCACTGGGGGATGCTCACCTGGGGATGCTCACCGGGGGATGCTCACCTGGGGATGCTCACCTGGGGATGCTCACTGGGGGATGTTCACTGGGGGATGCTCACCTGGGGATGCTCACTGGGGGATGCTCACTGGGGATGCTCACCTGGGGACGCTCACCTGGGGATGCTCACTGGGGGATGTTCACTGGGGATGCTCACCTGGGGATGCTCACTGGGGGATGCTCACCTGGGGATGCTCACCTGGGGATGCTCACTGGGGATGCTCACCTGGGGATGTTCACTGGGGGATGTTCACTGGGGGATGCTCACTGGGGGATGCTCACTGGGGATGCTCACTGGGGGATGCTCACCTGGGGATGCTCACCTGGGGATGCTCACTGGAGGATGCTCACTGGGGGATGCTCACCTGGGGATGCTCACCTGGGGATGCTCACCTGGGGATGTTCACTGGGGGATGCTCACCTGGAGATGCTCACTGGGGGATGTTCACTGGGGGATGCTCACCTGGGGATGCTCACCTGGGGATGCTCACCTGGGGATGCTCACTGGGGGATGCTCACCTGGAGATGCTCACTGGGGGATGTTCACTGGGGGATGCTCACCTGGGGGATGCTCACCTGGGGATGCTCACTGGGGGATGCTCACCTGGGGACGCTCACCTGGGGGACGGCCCCGCGCACACGCACGCGGCCCCGGCTCCCCTGCCCGCCCGTCCCGCCCTAATTAGAGCCCGCTATCGGCCCATCTAACGCGATCCCCGGGTTAATGAGGCCTCGCTGCGCTTTGAAGTGGGGCTGCCGCTGTCTGACGGCGGCGGGATCCCGGCGCTGCGTCGCTTAACAGCGTTTGTGGGCTAAGCCCAGAATAAAGACTCACATGAGCCTATTTTAATTTAAACTCTTCTGATCTCCCGGCCCAGCCCAGCCTCTGCACAAGAAAACAGCTTCCCTGCATCCCCGGCTGCTGCCGGCAGGAATTAACAGTTACACGGGGGCCTTGCTTTGCATGGACTGAATAAAAATGAAATGTGTGATTGAATCACAGAGCAGCACACGAGGTGCCTGCTGAGGCTTTCAAGATGTGGTTTTTGGGGCTGCCAGCACCGGGATGCAGGTTCAGGTGCCATCAGAAGGTGGCATGGCCCTGCTTGGTGGCATCTCTGATGTGGTTCAGGGCTGGAAGGTGGTGTCAGGACAGGTTGAAGCTGGGGAGAAAGAGCTCCCTGAAAAATGAAACATCCTGAACAAAACAGCTGCTATGACCTTGGGACAATGTTTTCATTGGGTTGGTTTTGCATTGCAGCAAACTGGAGAAATTCTGAGTTATCAGGAATGAAGAATTGGGGTTTTTTTTAGGGTTTTATACTTTGGGCACTGGACCAGCCCTCCACCCCCTGCTCCTCTCCCAGCTCTCATTGTCCCCCATCCAGCACTGGAGGAGCTGGGGGTCTCAGCCTGCAGATCCAGCCCTGGCCATGGATTTGCCCTTTGTGGATCCTGGCTAACAGCTCCTGACTTTTCCAAGCCCTGGGAATGGCACTGGTCACCTCCCAGGAGTGGGAAGGGGACAGAGCCCAGCAAACCCAGGCCAAGGGGGCAGCGAGATTCAAAGAGAGGCAAAAAATCCCATTTTTGTCCCTGCCTGGAAATTAAATGGAGGGGAAAAAACCCTCCCCAACCGCTCCTCTATATAAATTCCATGTATATAAATGTATATAAATATATCTCTCCCCCAAGGCGCGAGGTCCCGCTGAGTAAGTGGATGTGAATGACGTGTAACCCAACACTTGCCCAGACACCCTAATGAATTTTCCATGTTTTCCATCATTTAGCTTCTAAATAGGCAGCATTCACAAAAACACCCACCCCAGCCCCACAAACCCCCCGTCCTTTCCAGCAGGAAGGCCCTGCAGGAGGATTAACCCCCATGGATGCCCACGGAGGTGACGCCAGAGGGGGAACCTCGCTCTGCTCCAGCTGGGTGCCCACAGGGTGATTTTTTACAGGTGCAGGGGGTCCCTGGGGTGCTGGATGGGTGCTCTGCACCTCTCAGGGCCATCTGGTTCCATTTCAGAGGAACGGGGTTTCATTGCTGTTTCAGAGGAGCAGAATTGGGCCTTAATGGTGCTGATTGCTCGTTTGGGCACGGTTCGTTAAGGGCCTGATGTGGGCGAGGCAAGAGCCAGGATCCTTCCCCTATATCCTGTGTAGTCTCAGAACCTGTGCAAGTTAAAAGATTATTTACCAAGGCAGTTTGGACACAACAGAGTCATTAAAACAGAGGCTGGGCTTTGGAGTTTGGGCTGGAATGAGAATAAAACAAGCTTTTTGCTGAGACTTTTGTTAGCTCTGATCTCAAAGGAAATAGTATTCATTTTTCCTAGGAGATTTTTTAGCCCAAACTCCACGCAATTTAATATGTGAATGCTCAAAAAATAGCTTTTCAAGCCCCAGCTATTTTTTCCCTTTTTCTATTTTCTGTTGCAAAAGAAAATCCAAACATTCCTGCTCTGACTGCCTCATGCTGTTGCTTCCAGCCCTGTTTTTCAGCTTCCCCCTGGAATACAGGGAGCCCTCAGGTATTTGGGAGCCTTTGGGTGAGGCTGATGTACCCCACAACCCCACACTACCATGCTGGGGTCCAGCTCTACCATTTAAATTCATTAAACTGGGGCAAAACCTGTGTGGAAGCAGGATGCAGCAGCAGCACGTTGGATGCTGTGCAGGGTAGGTGGCCTGGGTAAAAATGTCCCCAAAATAAAAACATCAACCTTATAAAAATATCACCCATGGAAAAACACAAATAATTATAATACCCATATAAAAATAATGCCCATATAAAAATCACAGCCCTCTGGCCCTCAGGTGTGGGGCACATTTAACACCATCAGCTCTCTGGGCCTCCCATCAGCATTTTAGTGCTGCTGTCCCTGACACATCCTCGTCCCCTCCACGGGCACCTGCACCAAACCCACTTGAACCCCATGGATTCCATGGATGTTCCAGTGCATGTCAGTACAATAAAACCCTTTTTATTTGGCCTCTTTTTTCCCCTCTTTTCTTCTCCTTCTCTTTTCCCACTGCGGCTCTGACCGAGGCAGCGAGAAAAGCACGGATCCGTTTGGAACAGAAAGTTCCTGTAAATAGCAGCTACACCTCGGGGTGTTTCCTCTCCCAGTAGCTGTGGAGAAAAGGCAGCTCACTCTCGGGTTTTCCTTGGAACACATTCCCGCTGGCCAGGGCTGTGGAGCTGGGTACGAGCATTTCTTGTGGTTTGGTTTGGGCTTTTCCTAATTTTTTTTTCTTTTTTTCTTTTCTTTCCCTCTTTCCACGCTCACGGAGATGCTGTGGAGGGGAGGCAGAGCTTTGGGAATGGCCCCACTCTCCTGCCCCGGGCTCATGAATAATTCTGGCGCTGAGTTCCCCGGCTCCTCGGGAGCCCGGACCCGCAGTGCCTTGGCACCGGATCCTGTTGTGGGCTGGGATTTTTCAATTTTTGCCTTTCAGCTGTCGTTTGGGTTCTGGAGGCGAGCGCTGAGTGCTGAGGAGTCTGGGCTCGCCCCGCTCGGGATTTGGGTCTTGCTGGGTTTGTGCGGGGTTTTGCGGCTGGGAGGGCGCTGACAGGAGGAGGGCGGGAGGCGATGCTGGGCTGGCACACAGCTGGGCTGGCACACAGCTGGGCTGGCACACAGCGATCACCCTGCCAGGGCTGCCCGGGGGCACGGACAGCGCTCCACATCCCTTTAAATGGGAGAGCTTTAAATGGGTTTTCAGCGAGCTCAGGTCCTCCCACCCCATCCCACCCTGCCTGCCCTCCCCTGGTCACCCTTGTGGTGCCAAACTGCGGCCAAGAGCAGCCCCCGAGCACCGGAGCTGGTACCGGGGTGCTCTGAACGAGCCGAAAATCAGAGCCTGGAGAAAGAGCAGCGTGAGGATGAGGAGCCCCCCCTGTCCCGGCGAGAAGTGAGAGGCGGGAGGCGGCGGGGCCACTGTAACCATCGTTTATTGATCCACATGGCATCGACAGCATTACAGGACGGCCCGAGCCCACGGCCGCGGCCCGCGGAGCAGAAATGACCCATCCCAGAAAAGCAGAACTGTCCCCGAGCCGGGGCTCTGTCCCCACGCCAGCCCCGCTGCTCTCAGGGCAGCCAGAGCTTCCCCGATGGCTTCTCCAGGAGCAGACCCTCCTCTTCCTCCTCCTCTTCCTCTGCCCTCCCCACCTCCCCCCTCCCCAGTGACAAGTGCTACAGGTTAAAAATCGGGCTACATATTAAATATAGGGCATTACCTTCAAGTAGGGCTGGGGTTTTACACAAATAACCACTTTTTTTTTGGTATCACTAGCATTTTGTTTAATGTCCGTCGTAAGACACCATTAAAAAACCCAACAACTTTAGCCTTCTTTATCTACAAAGATCTCTGATCTCATCTCCTTAGTCTGGTGATCTTTTACCCTGCACATACAGGTATTAGAAGCATCATTAAGAATCGTATCCTTCAACACATTTAAGAATTATATTATTATAACAAATAAGACCAAAAATTAGATTTTATAGTTAAATATTCTGTGAGCCAGACAAAGGGGCTTTACTGTACAAGCGATTGTGCATTCTTTTTTTTTTAAAAAAAGCAAATTATAGTGCAAAGCAAAAAACATTGGCCTGTCTCGTGACCATTTGCATACAACAGAGGTGCATCTATTTACACCTTCACATGACAATATGTCATAAAAACAACATCGTTGCCATTCTTTTTATTATTTTCTCCTTTAAAACTCACTACAAACAGTCTTAAATTAACCTACAACTACGAATGCCTTGTCTCCTTTGTGCTTTCAACCAGTGGGACGGGATGACAAATGCAAAAAGGCATCAAAACACAGGCTGCCCTGTCCAGCTCCAGAGCCGGCGAGCGCCGGCGCTAAGGCAAGTGGAGGTTGCAGTTATGCTGGGGTAAGGCTTTAAAAAAATCATTATTATTATCATTATTATTATTATTATTATTATTATTGAAAAGAGCTGTTCTTCGTTGCTTGTGGAGCTCTGAGTGGTCATGGCAGCTCTCCAGGGCAGGCGGGATGTGCTGCTCCAGCCTGGCCGTGGTAGTGCAATTGCAGCGCTCTGTGCTGAGGGTGACCGGCTGCCAGCTGCGAGCTGGGGACAGGTGACAAGGCTGGGACGGTGTGGCTGAGGCACAGGGGCCCGGAGGGCAGCTCTGGGCCTTCCATTTGCTTGTGTTTATGGGAGGAGTGGAAGAAGAGAGGCGTGGTTACTGGTGGCACTGGGGCTGGGGCTGTCCCCTGGCTGCGGGCAGGGCTCTGCAGGGCGCTGCACTTATGGATCCCCAGCAATCTGTCTGTGCCCAGCCCTGCCAGCATGAAGAATCCTGAATCCAGCCCCTATTCTCATGCCAGCAGAGGGCACAGGTGGCCTGCAGGAGGTGACAAACCCTGTGTTGTGCATCAGAGCCAAGCCCTGAGCCGGCCTTGGAGGAGCCCACAGCCGCCTCCCAGCATGGCCCTGTTTGGTTGCAATCTCTGTGGTGCCAGCTCTGAGGGTGTGTGGTGCTTGGCAGACCTGGATCCTGCAAATGCCACCTGATGCCACCGCCACCTTGAGTGCCCCCTCTTCAGCTTATTCCTCTACAGCAAGATCCCCGTGCTGGGGTCACCTGGGGAAGGACAGGAGGGTGAGGGGATGGAAAAGGCTGCACAGCATCAATTCACAACATTCCCACCACCAGGAGTAGAAACTGCTCCTTTCTGCAGATCTCAGAGCTTTCAGGATGAACTGACACATGTGAGTCAAAATAAAAAATTGTGTCAAAATAAAAAAATCCTCTCTGGGTGAGAACATGGGAAAGAACCAGAACAGAACTATGAGGCTTTGCCACCAGCTGTGAATGTTGCCACTCAGAAGGGACGGAAGGAACATGTGGAAAATGGTGGCAAGGCCATGCCAAAGGCTCCTGAGCCCCTTGGAAGTGCATCTCAAATGTTTTAGATTGTCCTGAATGCTGCCTTCACTTCAGCCACCATCACTGAGGTTTGCTAAGGGGAGCAAAGAGCTGAACGGTGAGGTCAGGACAAGAGAGCAAACAAACAAAACAAAACATCTCCACAAAAAGTACATCTCGTGTGTAAACATGGAGGAGGGGTCAGCCAAGCCAGGGGTCAGCCACGTTACTGATTGACAAACGACGACAGTGACACCAAAATGAACAATACAACTTGTGTCGTCAACAAATAATAACAATAATCACATCACAGCTCTTGTTCACGTGGCTGACTGAGCCCCAGAGCCCCTGGCTGTGCTGCAAACCCCACTGCTCTTTGGTGCTCAGGGACCCTTCACCAGCAGGGAGGGAAGGACAGGAGACAATGGGGGTTTTTTATTTTTTTCTCCTTTTTTTTTTAAAGTTAAGTTCGGTCCTCCTGCACTGGCAGAGAGATGGCTCGGATGACTCCCTGGTGTCTTCTCTTCTCTGAACCATTTTGCAGAGGAAGGGTGAGACTCTCCTCACTTCTGAATGCTTTGTGTTGGGAAGAGGTGCGAGTGAGATGAACGAGAAGTGTTCTGCAAGTACCAAACATCTGATTCCACACGTCCTTGGGGTTTTTTCCCTATGTACAATCCACATACCTAAAACATACGGAAGGAACCACATCAAGCGACACATTCAAGCCTCGCGGGTGTTCACCTTGAAATGTAACGAAGGTCTTGGTTGATCTTCGCTTGATGTTTGCATGCAGAGGATCCTTAACTTTTGGGTTGGAAGACTTTGGTTTAACTTTTCCCTTGGCATCACTTTGGTCGCTCCCAAAAGGAGCCACGGCGGCTGATTGAGTTAAAGACACGGATGCCCAGCCGAGCTCCTCCTCAGTAGGGTCTCCAGACGGACTCATCCATCCTGCCCGTGGTGCTCATGGCGGTGGGGGAATTGCTGTGGCTGCCGTCGGCGTCCACGCCGTCGCTCTGCGCGCCCAGGCTGGCGTTCATCAGGTTGTTGCCCGCCGAGGCGCTGGTGCAGGACGAGAGCATGCGGGTGGGCGAGCGCTCGCCTCCCGCCACCATGGAGAACTGGTAGGAGCCCGAGGACGTCCCGTAGTACAAGTGGTAGGGAGAGGGGTTGGCCTGGAAGGGCCCGCTCTGGTTCTGCGTGGAGCTGGGGTACGGGGGCGGCAGGTAGGTGTGGTGGAAGCGGGTGGTGGTGGGCATGCTGGTCATGCTGATGCCCCCGATGCCCGTGGCCGAGGGCGCGGCGGTGTAGGGGAAGGCGGCGGACATGGCGCCGGGGTAATGCATCCGCGGGTCGGAGAAGCGCGTCTCCGTCAGCGCCGGCAGCGTGGGGAAGGAGCGCTCGAACTGCCGCGGGTCCGAGAAGGGGCTCAGCTCTGACGTGCCTGCCGGGGTGCAGGGGGAGAGGGGTGGTTAGACTGTGGATGCCATGGGACACAGAGAGAGAAATGGCGAGCATTTCTCACAGCGGCTTGTGAGAAATTTCAGGGAGTTTGGAAAGATGCGATAACTCGTTGAATATAAACAATTTGCAGGTGGTGTTTTTCTACTTCGTTTTTCTGTTCCTCTGAAGGACAGTGGGTGAGGAAGGTGTTTTTGTTAGTTAGCCAATAGATTGGAACCTATTGTACCACTCTATAAAGCCGCATGGTTCTTTTGAATAAAGCCTTCTTTGCATTTTCTACCATCCTGCCTCTCGGTGCAAGAGGGATGTTAGAGCATTCCCAAGGAATCAGAAGGGAAAGCACCTCTTGGGTCTGCCAGGGAAAAGAGTTGAGTGACTTAAATAAAAACCCTAAACCCATTTGTTTAAGTTGCTCCCATTTCCTGTCCTAAAATTTGTTGTTTCCTATCCAAGAAGGGACACGGCTAAGCTGACTTCTCTTAGGGGTCTATTCATCTCGGGCAGATTAAAGCAGCACACCCCATAAACACAGAAAAAAGATGTTTAGCCATGACATCAGCTGTGTAGTAAATAAATGGAGGCAGGCCCCAGACGGCCGGGCCCTGGGATCATCCATCCCTGCTGTATACACACACACACACACTCACACACACACATGGAGACAGGCAGGAAAAGCTGGAGCCCAGACCAGCCTGCTAAGCCTTCTTGTGGGTGGCCTGTTTGTGCTGATACCATCAGGGGATGGAGCCGATAAACACACAGCTGAAAACTCCCAAGCCAGGAGCCACTATATCCCTCTGCTCGAGTTCTCTGTGTATTTTTCTCCTTCCAAGAGGATAAAGAGAGTGAGAAATTCAGGCTCTCTGCTGGGGGAAGGGAGACCCAGGGCAGTCGGAATGTTCCTCAGCTCCATTGGAGGATGGAGCCCCCCACGCCTTTTCCTGGAGGTCTAAACCCAAAGGGGGTTTCAACCAGCTTGGAACTGGAAAGGGAGCTTGGCTTTGGATCCCGTCCTCCTGCAGGAAGCCCAGGTTAGAGGCAGGAATCCACAGCAGAAGCTCCTTTGAGGAGCTGGAGCCATTCCTGTGGGTCTCTCAGCTGTCCCAAGGCTGAGACAGAGCCCAGGAATCTCTGGCCTTGGTGCATTAAAGCGGAGAGAAATGAGGTTTGCTCTCCAAGCAAAGTGCACTTCAGACCTTCTCTATTTTCCTCTTGTTAAAAGCAGGGCCTTTCTCCTTTGCTAGTGGGACACCAGTAAGCCTCAAAAATGACTTTTTTTGGTTGCATCAGCTGGATTTTGTATCCCTCAGAGCAAGAGAATGTGAGGTGAGTATGCTAAACATGCCTGTTGGCTTTGGAAATGCATATACATACAAACACACATCCAGAGGATTGTGTGGCTGCTCTGCATGCAAAGGGACGTGTGTTTTAGATCTATTTATTACAATGAAGCATTTTTAACTTCTCAGGGCTGGCGTTCCAGGCCCCAAAGCGTTTCCCCAGGAGAAAACTCTTGATTTAATCCCTTCCAGCTACCGAGTGACACGGGCACGCTCCGGAGGAGCAGGTATGGAGGGGATTTGATGTGAACCTCCCTTCTGATCCCAGGTGAGTCCTTCAGCCGTGGAAGGAGAAGGGGAGGATCCTCCCTCCCTCGCCTGCAGCCCTTTTGCGGGCGCCCAGCAGCGCCTGCCTTCCCACGCAGGCTCCACGGAGGGGAAAGGCGGGGGAGCACCTGGTTTGTGAACGTGGCTGTGGCTCTGGGGCGAGATAAGAGAGGAGCAGAGCTCAAAGCTGCCCCAAACCACACTGCTCTGCACACACCCGGCGTTGGAAAGCGCCCGTGGAAGCGGCTGCCCGGCCACAGGGCCGACCCTGCCCCGCGCTGGGCTGGCTGGAAAAGCACAGCGGTGGGAAAAGCGCTCCCAGCCCGATTTCACAGCCCAGCAGGGACCCATCCCAAAGCCGTGCTACAGCCACAGCGGCTGCCAGGCACTGAGGTTTGAGGGAGCTGAGGTTTGGAGACCAGCTCTGCGAGAAGCAGCCTGACCGCAGCCCCGTGGCGGTAGCAATCCAGCAGCATCACGGCTTGAGACAGGACCGTGGGGCAGAAATCCTGCCTGCACCTGGACTGGAAAGAAAAAGTGCTGCCTTCTGAATGCCTCCCCTCAAACTCAGCAGCCCTGCACTGAGAAAAAGCAGCCTCCAAATCCCTCTCAACCCCCAAAACACTCAGAGTGCCGCTCGCTGCCTTCCCAGATGACAATCGCTCAGACCACGCTCCTTCATTACTTTTCACAGCTCCATAAATAATATTCCATAAAATGCAAATCAAAATCAAACCTGAGCGCTCAGGGCACATTTCCTTTTTCCTCTATAACTCACTCAAAGAGGGGGTTTTTTTAGAGGCTACATTTTATTGGCCTGAACGTGCACCATTTGGCAGTGGGTCCCTGCTACTAATTTGGACAGGAGCACGAAAGAGTGTTAATTACGGGCTCTGTGTGTGATGGGCAAGGCACAGCAAGGCTGTGGGGAGCTCTGCCAGGCTCTGAACCCCCAGAGCACTCTGCAGGGCTGTGATCTGCGAATTTTGATCCTTCAAAAAGCAAATCTCTTAGCGCGAACCCCTCAAACGGAACCCACACCCAGCAGAGCCATGAGGCATCCGAGTGGATGCGGCCAGCTCGCTTTGATCCCCACCAGCCTTGGGCTCTAAGTCTGGCCCAGAATAAAGCTCCAGCTTTCCCTGACCGGAAAAGCTCTCAGCTTTTCCCTGAGGCTACAAATAAACCCCCAAACCACTCTAAAAACAAAACCGCGGCGGCTCCGGCCCGAGCAGGGCCCGCCTGAGGGGGCCGCGGCCGCGCCGCCAGCAGGGGGCGCCCGCCGGGCCGCGGGAGGAGGCGGGAAAGAGGCGGGAAGGAGGCGGCCGCCAGAGGGGGCCGGGGCCTCGCCATCGCCTCAGGGCCCGTGTCTCAGGGATGCTGCTGTGACCTGTGAGCTTCACCTCGGGGCAGCCCTTCTCCCACGTGTCCTTCACCTCGGGGCAGCCCCTCTGTCCTGTGTGCTTCACCTCGTGGCTGTCCCTCTGTCCTGCGTCCTTCACCTCAGGTCTTCCCTCCATTCCATGTCATTCACCTCAGGGCTTCCCTCCATCTCATCTCCTTCACCTCAGGGCAGCCCCTCTGTCGGTCTCTTTCACTTCAGGGCTTCCCCTCCATCTTGGTGCTTTCCTCAGGGCTGCACCTCTGTCCCTTCGCATCACAATTGTCTCTCCAGTTCAGCATCCTCACCTCATCACCCTCTCCATCCCGGCTCCATCACCTCAGGGTTTTTCCTCCATCCCATCTCCTTCATCTCAGGGTTTCCCCTCCATCTTGGTCATCACCTCAGGGCTTCCCCTCCATCCCATCTCTTTCACCTCGCAACTGTCCATCCACCTCAGCACTGCCCCTTCCATCTTGGTCGTCGCCTCAAGGTTTCCTCTCCATCCCATCTCCTCCACTTCAGGGCTGCCCCTCCATCCTGGCTGCCGCAGATCGGAGCCACACGGCCCCAGCGCCTGCCCTGCACGTGAGGAAATCTCCACTGAAACAACCCCAGCGAGATCCAATTAAAACACGGCCATTAACACCCTCCATAACCACCTAACTCAGCAGCAAGGACCCTCTGCCACAGCCAGGATCAAACAGCAACCTGGAGCAAGCAGCTGCTGAGCAAAGCCAGGGAACCAGGAGTGGGTGAAGCTGCACCCTCAGACCCTGCATTCCCTCTGGAATAACAACTCAAAATGGGCTTAAAAATCCCCTTCTTGCTGTCCCCTTCCCTAGCACACATCACACACATCTGCTCCGTAGTGCTGCCTCCGAGGATTTACTACGGTTTTCCCTCGCTTACTTGCCGTCCAGCCCCCATTTGCTTTTTTGGACCCTGGCAATCCGAGCTTGAGTACTTCAGTTGTCCAGTTGCCAATCAAAATATTTGAAGGAAATGTTTATTTTCTTCTCGAAATCACACCAGCTGCTGCACTAACTGAATAAGCCCATTTAGCTGTAAGAATTTAACCATTGTAAGAGTGAATTGAGTCCCCCAACTACTCCAAAATCTGACCCAATCTATCAGCGGAAATGTCAATGTTTTGGATGGGAGTTTGGGGAAGTGTGGAATGTGTATTAAATAAAAGCCATGTAAAGGTCAAAGCCCTGATTAGTAATGCCACTGTCTCCTCCTTAGGGCTGAGCTGCCCCGGGGACCGCAGAGGCCGGGACACACCCCATGATTTAATTGTGCAGCTGCAATTTGCACCTTTTGAGGACCCCCAAGTCCCCCCTGCATGAGAGGCCAGATAGAAACATGCTTTGAAAGCTGCTCAGCCCCTTTCCAGATAAAATAACAGCGCTGCAGTGACACAGCAGCTCTCTCTCTGCCTCAGAGACAATACGGGTCTTTCCTTGGGTGGGTGGCCAGGACATAAATGCAGAGAGACGCCCCTGATGGGTGCCAAACCTCAGCTGGGTCATGGTGGCGAGGGCTGGCCATGAGGTGGGAAGGGCTGCTTCGTGAGGTTGCCAACCACAGAGGTTTCTCTGGGTGTGTTCAGCCTCCTCCCTTCAGACCACGTTGGGTTTGGGAGCTGCCTTGGATGGAGTGGAACTGGTCCCTGCACCCTGGCAGGGTCAGGGCTGGTGTATCTGCTCTGAGGTCCCTGGAAGCCTTTGAGATGAGGCAATGAACCCTGCAGATGGCTTTAGGGATTGATGTGCATCCATCCCTGAGGAGCAGTGGGTGCTGCCACTACCTCCTAACCCAGGAGCACATCTGCTCTGCCTGGAGGGAAGAAAGAGCAGCAAAAGCAACACCAGAATCTCTTCAGTGCTGCAATGGTACCCAGAAAATCAGCTCACCCCGGGCATGTGGCAGAGCACAGCACTGATGTACAGCAGGATCATCACTATCAGATCATCTGGGGCCAGGCAGGGACGTGTGGAACCTGAGCAGCTCCTCAGCACCCCAAATACCACCTGGTCTCCACCTTAGAGATGTGGGGAGCACGCGGTGCCTGGTGAACCCAGTCAGCAATAAACCTGAGCTCGTGTGCATATGTTACACAACAAATACTCACAGTGTGTGAGACACACAGAGAATAAAGGGAATTTAAAGGGAACTTGATAGCCTGGCACTCTCCAAGTGTATAGAATATAAAATATCATCAGCCTGGCCGTAGATCACTGTTCTAATTCTACGCATATGCATGCCTTGTGAAATTGTCATGAAAAATCTACCCCAGGGGAAAAAGCCCTGCTTTCCTGTCTCACTGCACAATGATGACAGTGTAAACACTAATGATACTTTATGCTTCTGTATGTAACACACCAGCATGTGTGTGACAGAGGGAACAGACATTCCTGCTCTGGATACACCTTTGGCTGTTTTTCCTCTGCTCACTTCTGTCACTCTTGGACCTCCAAGCCATCTTTGAGCGTTTTTCTGATCTTTGTCCCTCTCTGCTTATGACAACAACTCCATGTGGGGGCAGGGAGAGGCAGGTGGCCAAGAGAAGGAGAGGATCTCCATGGGAAGGTGCACGAGATGCACGTGATCTGTGAAGGCCCAGCTCATCTCTAGAGAAGGCGCCGCTCTCCTCCCTGCCCACGCATGCAGGCACGCTCTCACGCCTCTGTCACGTATGTTAGCAAGTTCATTTGTTTCCAAGTCAGGGCCAACTAAAAAAGAAAACGGCCCCTTCCTCTCAGCCCACGTAAAACAGAGCAAAATATATTTTGGGGGAGGAGGGGAGGTGTTGAAAAAAAAAAAGGAGGGTGTGAACAGCATCCGTTGCTACACGCCCATGGAGCAGGGCTCTGTATCTGATAGAACCAGCTCACAAACTGGGTGCACGGACTTCCTCTGCAGTCTGAAAAAAAATGCAAACCCCAAACCAAAACACAACAACACACAGGTCCTTATCACAGCATCGCCAGGCACCACCTCAACACTGCCAAGCACGTTTGCTGCTCAATTTTGTGATTCTCCCCAAACACCGTGTGCTGCCGTGCACTCACACACGCGGGCCCAAACCCGCTGTGCTGAGCAGCACAAACCCAGCCCCTGGGTCCTCTCCCACCCCAAATACGCTGGGCAGCAGCAGAGCAGGGAAAATCCCAGGTGTTCCCAGCTCAGTGGATCATGCACCACATCTCAACCTCTGCAAACCCTTCCAGATCCATTGGGATGCCCCAATTCTCTGGACCCATCCTCCTGGGGAGGACCCTGCTCCTAATTCCAGCGTGGATTTATGCAGGACCAGTTCAGCCCCACGCCCTGTGCCTGCAGAGCTTACATTAGCTCTTCTGCCTCGCCGTGTTTACCCCCTCGATGTATTTACACGGAGCCATCGGCTCCGCTCCCCGCCTGCCCTTTGCTAGACTAAACAAGCCCAGCTCTCCCGGCTTCCGGCACGGCCTCGCTCATCGCGGAGCCCTGTGCCCGCATCCCCCTGCCCGGCACATGCCGCCGAGCGAGTGGATAACGGTGCTGATCGGAGCGGGTGGGTGGGCTGAGCGCTCCCCTCCGCCCTGCCCGCGCTTTGCTCTTTACCTGGATTCAAAGGGTATTAAAACAAATTAACAAGCCCTGACTACATAAAAGGAAGCTGCTGGATTTACAACCCAGCCTGCAGCTAGACCACCTTGCCTGCCGAGCAGGTTTGGGCCAGGCCACGTCTGCCATGGGAATGATGTGATGGCACAGGGAGATCCAGCGGCCGGGAGCCCGGCTGGGGGCTCCCCACCCCATCTGAGAATGGCACTGCGGATCCCAGCATTCTGGAAAATCCAGGATGGCACCCCTGAGGCAAATTCCAAGGGACTCCTTGCTGTTCTGTAGGGATGCAGCGCCCCGAGCTGTGGCTGGGGTTGGCCACATGTCCGTGGCACGAACGCAGCGGTCGCAGGCGCCTGGACTCTGTCCTGGGGGAATCTCCTGCCCAGCACTGCTCTGTGGTTCATCTGTGACAGTTCCATGCCAAATTCGCTGGAGGGACATCACAAATGCAAAGGAGAGGAGCAGAAAAGCAGTTTAAAGATAGACACAGAAGCCTGAAAGCAGGCAGGAAACCCATCTCGAGCGTGTTCCTTCCTTTGAGGCTGAAGCTGAATCCCACAATATGTTTTCTTCCCACTAATGCTTGCCTAGCTTCCTTTGGAAACAATTTAGTCTCTGCCCGTGGTAGAATGTTTTTATCCATTAAGAAACGGATATTTTAAAGAAACCATAAGTCAATCTGGACAGGGATTAGGAAGCAGCAATTCAGTGTATTTGCTGGGCCCATAATTCAGGACTCAACCTCAGAGCAGCCACGTTGCATTTCAGAAACAATAGGGGCACTTGCTGCCCATGCCAAGAGGCTTCTTAAAAGTAATGTAATACTTTAAAAATGTATATTTAAAAAGAAAAAAGAGAGAGGAAGACTTTACTTTAAAGGCATATGATGGAGCATTCTGCTGATGATAAAAATGTTGTGCTAGCCTGAAATAATGGATTGGGAACGAAGCTGAGTGAACTCCAGATCGGGGGATCTGAGACTTCACCAGTGAACACAGAGTCTCCCAAAAACCATTCTGCAGACACTAGGGCTAAGAGAGGCTTGCAAAAGGATCTGACATTTACTGTCCTCTGTGTGAAATCAAGGGAGTTTGGCTTCTCTGGAGCAAAAACAGGAGTGTGCAGGGGGACATGAAATGCATCAATCAAAACAGCTCGCTCTGGTACCAAGGAGATCCAATCTAAAATCCCTTTGCAATTGTCCTGGTGAGCACAAGGCCCCTCCATGCTGCTGGACAAGGCACACAATTGCTTTTGAGTGGTTGAAGATGTTTCCACCACAGAACTCGGGCGTGGGCGGTCCTGCTCTGCTGTTCTGGGAACAAAATGGTTCAGCCTGAGCCCCTGCTGAAACACAGGCAGGGGAGGACACAGAGAACTGGGGGCTGCTCCTGGGGACGACGTGTGTCTGTCACCAACCCTCCTCCCCTGAGCCAGGGGGCCCCGAGAAGCAGCTGAAGGCAGACAGCAAAAGTCCCTTTAACATCTTGCTTCGCTTCTGAGAGCTACTTGAATTTTAAGCTAAAAGGCAAAACTGGAGTGAAGCAGGCACGCAAGGCTCTGGCTTCGCGTGCCCCGTAATAAGGAACCATTTCAAGCCATCCTAATGACAGCTTGGTGTCTCGCTGCGGGGATGGCAGAGCTGGGATTGCAAACACTCACATTTTCCAGACCTCTCTGAAGAAGCATTGGGCCAAATCCTCAACAGAGGCTCTGCTCTAGGAAGCAGAGCTGGATGGTGATGGGGGTCTGCCTGCCTGACCTGCCCAGCACTGGGCCAGATTCTCATCACAGCTACAGGGGTGAACTCAGAGTTACCCTATTTACTCCCAGAGCAGCACAAGAGGGAATGAGATCTGCTGTGTGCAGGGTTGCCAGTGTCCATCCAGTTTGGGTACAGGCATGGGAAGGGATCAAGCCTCTGCCCATCTGAGTGGGGCAAGGCACGGCCAGAGCCACTGATCCCCCTGGCACTGCAGAGAGCAGGATCCCACCCGCTCGCTATCGGAGCCGCGCTCTCTCCTCCCACATTTCCTGGCATGCCCTTCAGAAACCATCGGCTTTCTCCTAGCAGGAGGGTTTTGGTTTGAGACCATCTAACCTCAGCATGATCATTTTACATGGGGGCTATTTATAACCTCCAGGGGCTGCTTTACTGAAAGCCTCTGTGAGTGGCTGAGGGCCAGGCCCTTCTCCCACTCCGCGCGGCGCCCTTGCCGTGATCTCCACCACAGCCACGGCTTTCCCTGCTCAGGGGGAGAGGTTGGACTGGGCCAGAGCACACACATCTCCCAAGAACCCCAATTCTCCCAGATAAACACTGTCTCCTGCCTGCCTAAAAACCCAAACTCCGCATGCTGTGGAGGTGCTGGGATCCCCCCACAGTGGCTGATGCTGTTCCTGAGCATCCCAGCTCCAGCCTGCTTTTGCCAGGAGCGGATTAGGAAGTTTATGCAAACTGCTTGGTCAGCAGAACAGGGAAGGCAAGCACCCCTGGCACACGAGCAGAGGGAGCTGGGCACTGCTGGAGGGAAAAACCTCCCTGTCCCCCTCTTTAGCATCCCTGCACAGGGATGCTAAAAACATTAACCTTGGGAAGCACCCCATGGCAGATAGCGGGGGCCGGATGAACCCCAGCCTGCCCACGGCCCCTCCCTGCTGATATCTCGTTCTGCTTCCCACTAATCGGCCTCTCCTGTGTGTTACCCAAGAACGTGCCAAGTCGTGAGAATTACAGGCCTGTTAACTCCCGTGTTGTTCTTGGCACGGGCCGGGCTCCACTTGCTCGGGTAAAAATTATGATCTTTGTGAATAAGCCGTGTGTGTGTGTGTGCGAGAGAAAGAGGGGTTTTAAAATGATGATTATGATTGGTCAAAGCCAGAGCTGTGTCAAAAGGACAGGGCTGGGACGAAAATGACTGAGCTGCTCCTGCTCAGATTTACGCTGGTAGGAACCCGCAGTCATTTTAAGACAGTTCCTCTGACTCGGGAACGAGGGAGCCAAGAGCAGAGCGTGCACAAACCGCCTTTTGCAGCATTCCTGGGACTTCGGATTCACTCCGCAGGAATGATTTCAGAGGCTAATTTTGTGTGTCTCCACTCCTGCTGTCACTTGACATTTGGGAATTTGGCAGGGGCGGTAGCTTGTGGCCAACTCCATTTTTTTTCTCGTTGAATTTGTGTCATCACCTGACTCTTTGCTCCAAACGGCGCTCTTTGGGTTTCTGGCACTGCAGGGGGCTGTGCTAATTTAAAATACAAATCTTTTTTTCTTCCCCCAAGAATCTCTTTCTTTATGATGCGCCAATGGGACAAGCCTAGAAAACTCTTTCTCTCTCCTGCTTTTTTAAAAAACTCAAACGATAGTCCTACACAAAATGCCTGTGTTCTTCTCATAAACCTTGCTAATATCAATGAGAATTCCTAGTGTGGGGATTTGCATTTCAATGAGAAAGAAATTAAATTTTCTCTGTAATTTTGGGCTGGGAGGAGTGGCGCAGTTTTTACAGTTCGGGTAACATTTTCAAACATGTTTTTACACCCAAAACTCCCTCTTTGCTAATGACACCGAGGCTTTCAAACAACCATATCCCTTCTGAAAACACAGCACGAGGGTTTTGGGAATTTTTCTATTAAACTTTCCCAGAAGGGCCTATTCTCACCAAAATTCCAAATACAGACAGCTTAAATACTGTTCCTTGAAGCCCTGTTAGTGTTTCTGCTGACTTTTGAAGGAAAAGAACCAGTGAGACTAAAAGTGCATGGAAAAGCAGCACAGAAAAGGACAGGAGAATGATCTCTTAATTCATCCTGGCGATATCTGCCTGTGCAGAAAGACAGGAGCAGCACAGCAGCTGAGATATTTTAATGCCTTGCTTAGTTTGGGACTGAAATTCCAGGATTAGCAGCCTGATCTCTGTCAGGTAGCTCCAGTGGCAATTCCTGCCCCTGTCCTGGCAGCGAGCTGCGGATTCCTGGGGAACGCCCAGGGACTGGGGCGCTCTTTGCCGCTGGCAGATGTGGGAAGAGCAAAGCTCTGTGTGTGTGTGTGTGCCCGTGCAGGTGTGCATCCGTGTGGGGAATTATGCTGGAGCTGGGCGAGGGATCACCACACTTGGCACCCACACAATGATAAGAAACCGTTGGGATTAGCATGTAAAGCACGGAACACCCTCCCTGGCTGATGCATAACCATAGCGCGGCTGCCTTCATGTCAGAGGAGCTGCTGGGTTCAAACGGCGCTGCTCTCACCTCCCTCGCGCTCCTGCTGCTCATTTGTTCCTCAAAACCCAGATCTAATGGTGCAAAAAGTGACTTAATGGGTGCAAAAAGGCTTCCAAGGTCAGGAAATCCACACAGACTCCTCTCTGGCTCCTCAACCAGGGGAGAGCCAGACTCCAACTCTAAAATCCCATCCAGATTGTTCCCACTCAGCCATGCCAGGAGCACGAGGGTTTGGGGGTGACACTGGGACCCCCAGGTGGTTACCTTGGATTGGAGTTTGAGCCTGGGAGCCGAAGTGGCTCGGGGTGCTGAGGGATCCACGGGGGTTGGGTGTTGTCGGGGTGACTCTCATGGACTGGCGCAGCCGTTCCAGCTCTCCGTAGCGGTCGGTGAAGGGTTTGGCTTGGTCTTCCAGCTTTTGTCTGTGCCCTGGAACATGATAAAAGAGTCTGGTATCTGATCAGCTCCCCTTTGGCTGCAGCAGCCTGGTTACGCAGGGAGCCAGCCTCTGTCTCTGTGGTTTGCTGTTACTCACACAGGATAATGGGTGCCAGCCCCTGCAGAGAGCAGCTCCCAGGGCAGGTGGACACACAGTGACCCACAGGGGAGGCTCCAGATCATCCAGAAAGTCTCCAGTCAAGGAGCTGGATCAGGATGCCCCTGCCTGACCAACCTCCACCAGCCCTCACTGACTCTGAACACAGAGGGGAGACGTGCAAGGCAGGAGAAACCATGTGCTTGCAAAGTGGGGACTGGGGAACCAGCAAAAATTGAATTTTAAGTATTTTCTACAGCGTTTGCTCATTGCTTAAAGAACAAACTCCCATCTTACTGCATCCCTCTCCCAGCTGTGCCCACCCAGCTCAGTCAGAGCCAAGTGGGGCTGGAGGAGGCACAGGAGGGATGGGATCAGTCCTCACTGGTACCACACCTTGGCCACCTCGCTTTGCTTCTCTCTGTTCCTCTTTGCTCCCCATAAAACGGGCAGACAAATCACCCACCTCCCCCAGGCAGGGCAGCAGCTAATGAGCGTTCATAAAGCACTCCCAGCTCCTTAGGTAGCAGCTGCTGGCACAGGGCAGTAATTATTAAATTTATGCTAATTGTCCCGAGGCAAGAGGCGCATGAGACGCACTTGATACATAACTTTCACATTTTACTGTATTAATCATCGCCAAACAGCTTCGCTCTCTCTGGACCGGATTCCAGTCTCAGTTACACCCGCACAAAGCTGGAGGGGCTCCAGAGGAGCCTGAGCTCTACATCAGTGCGGGGTTCAGACCTCGGCTTCTCCTGTTCCTGCCCTGCCGCAGCCAGACTGCCCCACAACACCCCCGGCTGCCTGCACCTGCCACGGAGGGACCGTGCCCAGGTGGCACCGCCCCATCCCGGCCCCATCCCAGCGCCCAGGGGCACAGGAGGTGTGCAGGCACGCCGGGAGAGAGGCTGGCAAGAAACCCCTCTGCAGCACTTCAGAGAGCTGGCCCTTATCAGATCCTGCAGCCCGACATCCACCAAGCCAAGCTCAGCCCTTGGTGGCTTCTGAAGAAGAAAAGGAAAGCAAAGCAGCGCGTTTAAAAGGCGACGAACGCGGGCACCTCTCACCCCCCTGCCCTTCCCCCTCACATCTGCACAGCTCTGTGAGCTGTGGCAGTTTATAGCAAAGTCACAGAAAGTCCCCACACTTGCCCCTCCTTAAATCCAGCGTCTGGTATCTCCTGATCTCCCACTTGCCTGGCTGAGCCTGTGCTTGCCAGGCTGGCTGTGGGGATGCTGGGATGGGAGGGAAGCTCCAAGGGGAGCTCACACTCCCAGCTGAGCTCCACACCTGTCCCAGCCACAGATTCCAAGGGGCTCTGACCCTTCTCTGCTCTCTCCACAACCAGGTGAGCCCCACCGTCCCCTCCAAGCTCTATAATCCCCAGATTTCCAGGGATGTGAGAGTCCAAACCGAGGGAAAACGTGCTGGCACCAAAGAGAAAAACTTGGGGAGGACAAACCCAGCAGAAAGCAAAACCTCAGTGGTATTTTGAAAATGTATTTTCCCTGCTGTGTGAAGTAAACCAAGGAAACCTCAAAGCAAGACCATAAACGATCTATTCTCATCTCTGTGTGTCCCCAGACCTCAGGCACCTCTGCATTATCCAGGGCCTTTGGAGCTGTGAGCAGCATCTGTCACATAGTGCTTTCTCCAGGGGTAAAGTGTGTGCACTGAGATGTCTTGTTTTAGCCCACATTTTATTATTGAACTATACATTTAAGCACAGAAGAAGGAAAATAGTGTTATATTTCACATTTACCCAGTTTTTTTGGGCAGAGCTTTGCAGGAAAGCCAAAAAGGACTTCAAAGACCAAGTTCCCCAGAAATCTAATGAAAATTAAATTCCCTTTCTCTATCTCAGCACAAACCCTATCCTGTGGTGGTATCTGGCATGTGACAGGGAAAATCCTGAAAAAATATATCAAGTGATCTCTATGCTGATAAAGTTTTGAAAGATTATTCAGCCATGCAGCCCCACCAAGGGCTTCATGTGCCTCTATCGTGCTGCACTGTGGTGTCTGAACGTGGGCACAGTCCCATGGACTTTGCCAGCCTGGAGCAAACACATCCAGAAGGGGCTGGTTTGTGGGGAGACCCAGCAAAACGTCCCAAACCCCTGAAACTATCCTGCTGAAAAGAAAGAGGAAAACTTGATGCAAATATAAGTCAAGGCAAACGCAGGGGTGGTGGGATCAGGCTCTTCCCAGCCCCTCTCCAGTCTGTGTCTCACCTTGTCCCCATGTGTGGAACCTGGCAGCCCCAAACCCTGTGAAACAAGGCAGAGAATGAGTTAAAAACCACCAGCTTGGCCTGCCAGCCCTCTTTAGCTCAGGCTGTCTCCCCAGGACTTCCTGCCGCTTGTCACTTCGGGCTGGGGACGTCAGACTTTGTCACGCAAGAGAGAATCGCTGTTAATGGGTTTCTTTCATCAGAACAACCTGAGCTTTTTAATTTCTGCAGCGGTTGGCTTCATTAAAAGCCCTTCCCCATCTGCCCACAGCTGTCACGGAGAGGAAACCAGCGAACAATGGCTCATACCTTAGAGAACAGGAAGGTGGTTTCTACCTTCACCCAAGCACTGACTCAAAGCCTCCCGAAGCCAGTGGGTGGATTTTCGCTCAACTTCAAACAGCCCCAGCCCTCATCCCAAAAGAAATCTGTCTCAGAAGCCTTAATCACCCCAACCTGTGAGTTTTGGGGCACAAAAGGCACTGCTGGGGTTGGAGATTCTGCGCTGCATTTCCAGCTGGGCCACCACTGGCTTGTAGGTCAATATTTATGGAAACAGCAGAGCCCAGCATGGTCAAATGGTGGCAGCTCCTGACCTTGGGCACTCCTTGTCAGCAGCGCCAGGGTTTTAACGCTGGATCGGGTTTCAGAATCTGTTAATTCTGGTATTGAACCTGACATGATGTAAACATTGACAGATCACCTACGATCCTGATGTAATAACAAGATCTGTATCAGCATATCAAACAAACTATCCCGTTGAACACTTCCCAGCTGGAAGAGCCAATGTGAATTTGACACTTTAGGCCAGTAATAAGAAGCATACTGGAAGTTTTGGGTGTTTCCTTGGAATGCAGACAGCGAAGCAGTGTGTGCCACACGAGCTCAGGCCCTCCGAGCCATGATTTAAAGACATGCTTTCTGCATTAAAATATTTCAAAGACCAAACAGAGTCTGCTCTTCCTTCTAGGAGTGTGCAACCTGATGTGGCTTCCCAAGCCGGGACCAGGATGGGGTTTCCAGGCAGTGGAGGGGGAGCTCCAAAAGCAGCTGATTTCCTCAGGTTACTGAGATGCAGAATATTAAATTGAGCAAAGGAAGAAAGGAGCTCCAGGAACTTCATGGCTCGAGTGACACCAAAATCCCAGAGCTGAGAGATTTGATTAAAGAAAACTCTCAGTGGGGTGAGTGGGAGCCCCAGTTCCCTGATTTCTCTGCAGATGGAGTTAGATGAGGCGCTGCAGAGCCGTGCTGGGCTCAGAGCTGGGTGTCACGCTCATCCCCAGCCCCCGGCTCAGCAGATGTTGGGAAGTGGCTTGGCCCTCCCCGGGAGCCTGGCTGCGGAATGCTGGCGGCAAGCTGGAGCGGAGGAAACGCCGGGGGACGTTCACGAGCACACACACACACACACTGCAGATCATTGCCTCAGCCCCAGACTGGAGGAGACACGGCCAGGAGAGGGTGGCATGGGCTGGCACAGCAGCTTGAGCCACACTCAGCCTCCTTCAAAGCATCCGAGCATCCCCCTGGCATTCCACCATCCTCCCACCAAGGCTGTGCTCAAATATTCCCAGCCTAACTCCGGGGCTGAGCCAGGCTCACCAGGAGCAGTCCCTGCACATAAAGGCTTAGTCTCTACACGTCCGTGAGAAGGGACCACAAGAAAGGGATCAGCAGTGGATAAAACTCTGTCTCAATGTGCAAAACACCTTTCAAATCCCTCCCGTGGCCCTCGAAATAGGTACTTCAGAGAGACACAGAGGCTGGAATTTTTTCCCAGTCTGAGTCTCGGCTAGACTATCAAGTCCCAGCATGTGTTCCAGAAAGAAGCCACATGTGAAACTCCCGTGTTATGGGAACAGCAGGCCTGTCCCTTGCAGCCAGTGCTGGGCTGGTTTCACCTTTGCACACCTCTAACACAAGGCAAGAACGTGGCTCAGGCTCCACCTGGAATCCCACCTCCAGCTCTAGACCTGCATGGGAAATGCCCAGCCAAGGAGGATTCAGAGGAGCCCCACTGCCAGGGAAGGAGGGAGGGAGGACAGTGCAGAGCTGGGAGCTGGAAGGGACTCAAACATGACGCAGGATGACGGAGGTGCCCTCCGAGCCCCAGTGAGAGCCAGCCCCGCTGCTAAAATCAGAGCCCAGGAGTTCACAGGAGGGAAACGTTGGGAGGCACCGTCCCTTGTGCTGCCGAACAAAGTCAGGCACAGATAACTCATTATTCACATGTTTGAAGTGGGCCTGCTTACGCCATTTGGAAGGAGAATCAGTCACGGCCGGGCTTTGCTTTGGTTTCCTCTGGCTTTCGTGAGACACTGCTGCTACTGTCTTTCTGCAGCTCGGGGAGAAAGGGGAGTGTGGCGCAATGCGCCCCGGCTCGCTTGTCCTGGCACAGCCTTCACACCAACAACCAAAGGAAAATAATATTTAAAGGGGTGGGGGAGAGAATTAGGAAGGAAAAAAAAAAAAAAAAGAAAAGAAAAAAAAAGGCTGCTAATTTATAAAGCTTTTTTAGCTGGTGGTGGTCTGAGATGAATTGGCTGCCTCTAAAAGGATGAAAATAAATATCCCTCTTTTTGAAGGAAATAGGCTGGCCCTGGGCCAGCTGGCAGGAAGCACAGAGATATGTTGCATTTACAGTAGGTTTTTAGTGTCTGAAGCTCCAGCAGCAGGAGAGATGTTCGTTCTAGGCTGGCTGGGACTGATTAGGAGGCTTTGGGAGCCCCTGATCTCCTCTCACTCCTGGGTTAGTGCTCAGACCTCTCCTCTGCCTCTCTCCCTGCCCGCCCTGTGCCCACCCTGGCAAGTCTCTGATAAACCCTGTTGGGGCCTTTGATTGTGCTGGGAGACCCCAAAACTGAGCCCTCTGGAAGGAAAACAAAGCAGGGCATTAATTTAAACAGAAATCCAGGGTAGTGCTTCCAAAAGCTCCAGGGACCCGAGAGCTGTGGCCCATTCCCAAATCAAAGGGAACATCACGCCCAAATTTCCACACAACTGCAGCTCAAATGCCTGAAGGACACAGGATCCCTATTCCCAGGGTTTCAAGAGTCTTTCTGGATTTACAAAATATTTGAAGCCCTTCAGAAGACAGGGAAAGCTGAGGGTATTCTCAGCAGTGGGCAAATTTCATCAGGTTTAAGCATTCAGGCCACTTGTGCCTCACTGAAAATCCCCACCAGAGATTTCCTGCCTTTTTCCATCCAGAGCAAGAACTCTGAAAATCTGCCCCTGAGACTGCAGAGTGAGCTGGGTGGGGGTTAAAAGTTGTGATTTACAGATATGAAAGCTGCAGCCCGGGTGTCACAGCACAGCAGGTGGGTGCACATCTGCGGGAAATTGGGCAGCTTTCAGAACAGGGTGCAAAAACCACCAGCCCCGACGGCCTCTCTGCAGTCACTCCCCATTCCAGGAAGGCAAAATTCACTCGTGGGCTGTGATCTGCTTCTCATGGAATCAGGCAAACCCCCTGATTCCGAGATTCCTGAGCTGGGTGCTGGGAGGAAGCAGAGAGATCTCAAGGACATGCAGCTGGTATTGCCTCAGCCCTGGCTGAGATCAGATTTTCAGATTCCACAGATCCATGGAGAGCTGCCAGCCCCAGCGAGCTCCTGCTGCTATCTAACAACCTGCACTGGGACCTACCCGTAGAGCTGGTTCCTCCCAGTTCACAACCTGTTCCATTAGGGCCAGCACATCACATTCCTTGGGGTGACACTGGTTGAGGACACCGTGCCCGGGATGGGGAGGACCAGGTGCTGGGCTCAGCCCTGTGCAAGGAATGTGCCGTGGTTCAGCTGATGGAGCTGAGATGTCCCTGCTCTGTGGGGAGGGAGCAGCGATTTGCCAGCCTGGCCTGTGCTGTTGGGATCAGACCTGAATTTTCTCAAGGTTTGAGGATGCTGAGCGCTGCTTTTCCCTGCATTTGAATACTGATCCCCTCCATCCCAGGACTGAGCTCCAAGCTCCATCCCCAGAGCCTGGCTGGTGTTACCCTGCTGGATATTTGCTTTGGATAACAGCTGGATAATGGCTTTGCACTGGCACAAGGAGCCCCAGAGCGACGGCACCTGCACTGCACCCTCATCCTCATCCTCATCCTCATCCTCATCCTCATCCTCCCTGCAATGCTGCTCCCCAAAGCCAAGGGAGCAGAGCTGGCCATGGGGAAAGGATTCCCTGCTCCCACATCTGATTTGGAAAGGGGAACCTCCCAGCACAGAGGTTCCCATCCCACTGCCACCATCCCCGGAGGCTGGGAGGGCACCAGGGGCACCCCCTGCTCGCTGTGTCCCTCTTCTTCCTCGCCTCTCTGCCCCGCTCCCACCACAGCAGAGACACTGGGAAGAGTAAGAGAAAATAATGCAAACTCATGTCTGAGCCCCTTCCGCTGCAGGAGGAGTTTGTGATTGATCTCTGCTGCCTGCAGGACAGGTGACTGCGCACCGGCAGCGGAAGAGAAGGGTCGTAGGAACTCAATTTCATTTCACTCTGAGTCAAATCCTCTTCCTCCCTCTGCCACATCATTAAAGTGATTGGTTGCACTGATAAGCCCTTTCGGGAGGGAGAAACAAGATGTGTCCTGCCTGACATCTGATGTGATCTTGTGGTTTTGGTTTGATAGTTCTGGTCCTTTAGCTGTTGTCTTCCCTGAAACGAAACTTGTCTTTTAGCACTGCCAATTTTTTCCCCCCTTTCCTTTCCAATCTGTGACTCTTCACTGTGTCCTCCTGAGCTCCTGAATCCTTCCTGAGGGAGCTGGGGCCACGCTGCATCAATAACCCTGCAAATCCTCCCCCCAGCCCCCTGCACATTCCTGCTGCCCCCAGGAATCACAGACAGGTAAACTGAGGCACGGGGTAAATGCTGCTCCTTTGGGAAGGAGCGAAGCTCGCCAATGGCCTTGTTGCACTGCTCACAAAAATCCCTTTTTAGTGCCACCTGCATCCCATCCCAGCCCACCCACCCTCCTGCACAGCTCCCTTTGGATCACGCTGCTGCATCCAGCAGGAATTTCTTTTGTTGTGTGTTTGAATTTGGGTTTCTTGTTTGTATTTGAATTTCTTCTGCTGTGCCTTTGAACAGCCCCTGACACAACCTAACACCGAGCACCACCAACATCCACCTGGAAAAAGCCTCCAATGCAACTTAACCCCCCAAACTGCCCTCAATGACCACCAGATCCCACAGAAAACCCTTTTGATCGGTTTAATCTCTCCCAAATTCAGGATCAATGCCCATTTCTCCACTCTGAGTTATTTCCAAAGCCACCCCAGGGCCAGGTTTGCCTCTTCCACCCCAGCTGAGAAGCGTGCCCTGGGGTTTTCCCAAAGCTTTCAAAAGCAGGAGGTGTTGCAACCAATCCCAACAAAGATTCCTCTGTAGGACGCAAGCAAAATTAATTTCCCTGTTCTGACTCCCAATATTGCTGCACTTAGAAAATATTGGAGGTTTTCAAGTGAAAAGATTCTGGAGTTGTTGCGCAGCAGGCAATTGGAAAGGAGAGACAGAATTTACTGCATGTGGCAAATAAAATAATTAGAGGAGTGCATTTACTGGAGCCCAGATAATTTCAGCTGCTCTGTAATTCCCTTTGAGGCTGGAATACAGCCTCGAGCTGCAGCACCAAAGGCCCTGGTGATGCTTGGAGCACTCTCAGGCAACTTTCATCCCTGCTCTGCTCTGCCCAGGGAATTCTCTGCTCCCTGGTGTCCCCTGGGATAACCACAAGCCCCACTGAGATCCCACTGGGGCTGGGGTCTTGCACAGCCCCACCACAGAACCCAGGGCCAGGCTGGGTTTGTCCCTGTGGGGTTTTTATCCACCCCGCTGCCAGCACAGGGCATCCCAGAGGGGGACATTTCCCTGGGATCAAAACCTGTTAGAGATGGGAAAACGGGCAGGGAAACCTCCTGTGAGCCAGCAGCAATCTGCAGAGGCTCCTGCAGGAGCTGGGGAGCCCCAAGGATCCCCCAAAGGCAACTGCAGGAATTAATCAAGGCTCTGAGCCTCCCCCAAAGGCAACTGCAGGAATTGGGGAGCCCCAAGGCTCCCCCAAAGGCTCCTGCAGGAATTAATCAAGGCTCTGAGCCTCCCCCAAAGGCAAGTGCAGGAATTGGGGAGCCCCAAGGCTCCCACAAAGGCTCCTGCAGGAGCTGGGGAGCCCCAAGGATCCCCCAAACGCTCCTGCAGGAATTGGGAAGCCCCAAGGATTCCCCAAAGGCAACTGCAGGAATTAAAGAGCTCTGAGCCTCCCCCAAAGGCAACTGCAGGAACTGGGGAGCCCCAAGGCTCCCACAAAGGCTCCTGCAGGAATTGGGGAGCCCCAAGGATACCCCAAAGGCTCCTGCAGGAATTGGGGAGCCCCAAGGATACCCCAAAGGCTCCTGCAGGAATTGAGGAGCCCCAAGGCTCCCCCAAAGGCTCCTGCAGGAATTGGGGAGCCCCAAGGCTCCCCCAAAGGCTCCTGAACAAACCAAAGCCCTTCCACCCCTCCAGCAAGGAGAAGCAGACACCCACAGGAGCTGCACAGGTTCCATCCTACAAAAGCAGAGGCTGGAGCAGGGCTGGGGTCACCCCAATCTCTGAGCAGCACCCCAAGAACACCCAGGGCATGTGTGAGGATATCCCAGGGAAGCACACAGCAATGCCACAGCTCCAGGGTGGGCACACAGAGTTTCCTCCAACAGCCTCAGCCCTGCCAGGGCTCAGGCAATAGGGAAGCCATAAAGGCCACTCAGGATTTCCTCCTCTTCCTCACCAGGGAAGAGGACGGGGCTCCAGAAGTGGGAAATGAGCTTGTTTTAAGTACTGAGTATTAAATTAGAACAGATTACAGCAATATGACATGGACAAATCACTGCCCAGGAAGAGCTGAGGTCATTTATTTATTGAAATTATCTTGGATTGATTTTGTTGGGGATTTTTTTTCTCCTATTTATTCCTTCTTTTTGCCATTTCCTTTTTTTTTTTTTTTCCCTATTCCCAGACAATCTGGGAACTGTCTGTGTATTTATTTCTAGCTAAGGACAAGCAGGGGAATAAAACAAAGACCTCAATAATACCCAAAACTATCACCCCACGGGAGCACTTCAGCACCGAGTCTGCTTTTAATTACAGACAACATCTCCAGCTCAAGTTTTACGCAGCCCCACGAGGGAGCCTTTTGGCCAAGATAAAGATCTGGAATTGGACAATACTGGCACAGCCCACCCCTGTCCTGGGTCTCCACTCCAGCTTCTGAGAGGCACAAGACTCTCCAATGATTTATTCCCCAAGCACTTCCCAAATCTCTGAGGGTAAATGTGCAGAAAGCACAGGATCTCTGGATCTCTGCCCCAAGGTCCAAAATTGCCCACAGGAATATGGGAACAGGGGATCATTTTGTCCCTGCTCCTCTTTGGCTCCCATCCCATAACCCCACTCCATCTTCCTCACCCTCAGCTATTTTAGGCTGACCCACACTCGTCTGCCACCCAGTAAATCCCAATTTCCCTGTGTCCCTGGACTGGGAGTATTTTATTTCTCCATCTCCAGCTTCCTGGAGCTGCCATCCCATAGAACATCATCCCAACCTTCCCACAGCGCTCCCAAACGAAGATTTCCCATTTCCAGCCCGTCTTTCTCACAGGTTTTTGCCCTTTTACCTCATATTCAAGCCAAGAGCTCACAATGCATGGGGTGAGGGCAACCAGCACTGTGGGGACAGCGATGGCACGAACACCTCCACAGGAGGGACAAGGGGGTGCCACCCCCTGCACACCCCAAATTCCTCATGTCTGCACACCCCAAACTGCTCATTTCTGCACATCTCAAACTACTCATGTCTGCACACCCCAAACTGCTCATTTCTGCACATCTCAAAGTACTCATTTAATTTCAGCACACCCCAAACGCCTCATGTCTGCACACCCCAAAATCCCCATTTCAGCACACCCCAAACCCCTCATGTCTGCACACCCTAAACCGCTCATTTAATTTCTGCACCCCCCAAACTCCCCATGTCAGCACATCCCAAACTCCTCATTTAATTTCTGCACACCTCAAACCCCCAATTTCTGCACACCCCAAACTCCTCGTGTCTGCTCACTCCAAACTCCCTATTCAATTTCTGCACACCCTAAACCCCCATTTCAGCACACCCCAAACTCCCCATTCAATTCTGCACGTCCCAAACTCCCCATTCAATTCTGCACACCCCAAACCCCCCATTTAATTTCTGCACACCCCATTCAATGTTCGCACACCCCAAACTCCCCAATTTAATTCTGCACACCCCAAACTCCCCATTGAATTTCTGCACACCCCAAACCCCCCATTTCTGCACACCCCAAAGTGCTCATTTTAGCACATCCCCAAACTTCCCATTCAATTCTGCACACCCCAAACTCCCCATTCAATTCTGCACACCCCAAACTCCCCATTCAATTCTGCACACCCCAAACTCCTAATTTAATTTCTGCACACCTCATACCCCTGATTTCTGCACACCCCAAACTCCCCATTTAATTTCTGCACACCCCAAACTCCCCATGTCAGCACACCCCAAACTCCCCATGTCAGCACACCTCATACCCCTGATTTCCGCACACCCCAAACTCCTTATTTAATTTCTGCACGCCCCAAACTCCCCATTCAGCGTCTGCACACCCCAAACTCCCCATTGAATTTCTGCACGCCCCAAACTCCCCATTCAGCGTCTGCACACCCCAAACCCCCCAGTGGATTTCAGCGCGCCCCATTTCCCAGCGCGGAGCGCAGCGCCGTGAGCTCCCGTGGGAGGGAAACCCTCTCTCAGCTGAGCTCTCGGCAGCCTCGGAGCCCGAGAGCAGCGGCGGTTCCTGGAAACGCCTCGCTCGGGGGAGGTGAGAAGCTTTCCCAGCCGCCGGCTACGTGACAGGCCCCGGGGACAGCCGCAGCCCGGGGACAGCCGCAGCCGGGGGCACGGAGCCTTTTTGGGCAGGGAAAAACCACGGGGGGAAACCGGGGCTGGGCAGGGTGGGCTCAGCTAGAAAACACCGCAGGGACAAGGTGGGAGAGGGGATTGAGTTGTTGTGGCCACAGACCCCCTTGTCCTGTCCCCCCTTGCCCCGGGGACGCGTTTGTGTCGCTTGCTGCGGTCGCACCAAGCAGGGACACGAGCAAAAGCACCAAATCTGTGATGCACGGCCCAGAAATGAACAGGGCGGGAGGCACCAACAGCCAGCACGTCCGCGGGGAATGTGGGGACACAGGGACCCACGAATCCTCCTGGCGTCCCTTTCCTCCCCAGCAAGGACAGCAGCCATGGGGTGGGAGGCAGAAAGAAAGGATTAAATACAAAAGGGAGTTAGAAAGTGGGGGGAGAGGAGAGTGGGGGGATGTGGAAAGTTAATGGTAAAAAAATAGTCCAAGAGGGGGGGGGGGAAAGGAATTTAAAAGGGGAAAAAAAAAAGACTTTGCACAAGAGTTGTGGGCAGAAAGGGGCTGGAGCTGTGAGAGGGAGAAAGGAAAAGTGAGAGCAGCGAAGGTGAGAGCCTTGGGAAGGGAAGGAGGGGAAGGGGAAGGAAGGAAAGGGGAAGGGGAAGGGAGCAGGTGGGTGTGAGGGGAGCCCTGGGGATGCTCCCTTTCCCCAGGAACACACTGAACGCCCCTGTGCAGCCCCCAGCCCTTCAGCTCCCCATGTTCTGCCTCTGGGGGTTATTCTGCAGCAGCTGTGGATGTGAGAGGGCTCTGCAGCCTGAACACGGGCCTGCAGAAACGGGGAGGGAAAAGAAGGAAATTCCACAGGAAGTTCAAATATTTTATTACTTCCTGTTTGTACAAAGTATGTCAACACTTGGCACCCGCTGTGCTATTTGTTTAGAGCTGAGGTGCCAACTTGACAGAATGTCCCTTTTTCTGCTGTCCAGATCCAACCCAGAAAGGGCTGGAGCAGGAGGAAAAGGAGCTCGGAGCGAGCGGGGCACTGGAGGAGCCTGAGGAGGGGATGCTCAAGGAAAAGCAGCACTGATACCACCACTGATATCACCCCAAGGAGCCTCCCCCTGCTCCCCCTGTGCACCCCAAGCCATCCCCATCACCCCCAGACCCCTCGGGAGCTGGGGCTGGGCACGGCCTGGGCTGAAAGCCTCGCTCAAGGGCTCAGATAAAGCCATGGCCAGGGCTGGAGCATGAATGGGATGCCCAGAGGTGGAGCCCAGCCACAGCCCCGGCCCCAGAGCCCACAGGGATGTTGGCTGCAGGGATTTGCTGCAGCTGAGAAGGCGCTGCCCGGGCCTTTCCCAGGGTACCAAGACAAATGGCCAATTCTTCCCACGTTAAGGATGGGTTTTGTCCTCTCCACCAGCCCCACATCAGCCTCCAGCCCTGATCCTCACACCAGCAGCCAGCACACACCGTGGCCCATCTCTTCAAGCCAAGAAGGGGAAAAAATTCCATATATTTTTATGCCCACACATATTAACATACATATGTTAAAAAGTGTATATAGTATTTATAAATATAAATAAAAAATTGCAATTCCTGCTCTCACCTCCCACAGCCAAACAAGGCAGAGCAGCCCCAGCTTCGGTGTTTGGCCCAAGGTGGGGATCCCCAGGGCTGTGCCAGCCCCAAATGCCAATGCTGGCACTGCCAGGGTGCTGTGCCCGGGAGCCACCCAGTGGCAGGTGAGCCAGGAAAAGCACCTCGGCTTTCCAGGATCATTTTACAGCTGCTGCTTCCACACCCAGGGTTTCTGCAGAGCAGGGAGGGGAGAAAGGTGTTATCTTATTATTTTTTTAAATTGTTGTCTTCATTCAGAAGTGTGGCAGGAAAGAAATTCTCTTAAATTTTTTTTTTCCCCCCGCTGGAAATTCATCAACCATGAGTTCAAGCCCCAGGGTCAAACTGGGAGCCAAAACATGACTAATAAATCTATGATTCCCTGAAAAAAAAAAAATCCAAAATAGCCACAATTTGGGGCTAAACCTTTTCTATCCATGATTTATGGTTGGGGATGCAGGGATGGGGGAGAGATCAACCTCTGGGGCCCACACCAGGCAAGGGCACAAGCAGCAAATAAACCCCCCACAGATCTCCTCAAGGAGCCAACACTTCCAGCACAGTTTGAGGTCCAGAAACCATCACAAAAAATAAAAAGAACAACCCCAGAAAATGCTGTCCTTGCAGCTGGGCTGTGTTCTAGGGAGGGCAGCCCTCATCAGAGCCAGCACAAGCTGCTCCATCCCCTGATTGCCACGGCCTCCATATCAGAAAACTGAGCTGAGGGATGGGAGCTCTGGGGTGAAATGCTGAAATTCAGGAGGAACAGGTGTGATTCACCTGGGTTTGGCTGGTGGGGAGGCCAAACCGAGCTCCAAGAGTAGCAACTATCTCCCCTTGTATTATTATTTATGTATTCCCGATGGTGAGGATGATGATGATTATTATTATTATTATTAGAAAGGCGATCTGATGCAGCTGATAAGGGGCTGAGCCAGCAGTCAGGAGGGCTGGTTTCTATTCCTGACACTCCTGGCAGAGTTGTGAAATTCCCTGCCCAGCCCTGGGGCTGAGCCCCAGCACCCACCACGACCCACAGGTGCCACACAAGGGACCTGCCTGATGTTTCTGGCTTCAAAAAACAACCCGCAACAGCAGCGTTGGATTTAGAAGCTGGAATGCAGGAAATCCATCCTCGACAGGCTCCAAAATAAAATCAACGAGGGGGGAAAATCCTCCAAAGCCCGATGCAAATAAACCCCCCCTGGCCCAGGGAACGGCCTCCACCTGGCCTGACATCAAGGGGCACCGATGGCCCGGCGACAGCATCAACAGAAAATGTTTTTGGAGGCGTTTTTGAAGGATCAAACTGCTTCCCCTCGCTGCAGGCACCACGGCCTGACACGCAAAGGGAACAAACCGGGCTTTATAGTGCCGGGGTGCTGCTGGGCCAGCAGGAAGGCAAAGCCGGGGATGGAGCCCCCAGGGACAGGATCCCAGCACACACGGGGGTCCCACGGGGTAAATCACCCTCGAGGCAGAGCAGACTCTGCAGGCAGCACCTCCCGAGAGGGTCCCTGGTGGCTGAGACACCAAAGGCAGCCCCGAGCAGCCCGACACCGAAAGGCACCAGGGCAGGGCAGCTCCCGGAGCCTCCCTGAACCACGAGGCTCCATCCTGCCCCCGGGAGAGCCTCCCCAGCACAACACAGACGCTTCTGCGGTCGCAGAGTCTCTCTGGTTTCTCCAGGCTCAGCCCCCGGCCGCGGGCGCTGCCAGCCCCAGCCTTTGAGAGCCCGAAAGCGAAACCACGGCGGAGCCGAGGGGAAGGAGCTCTGTGCCAGGGCAGGCACCGCCTCAGCACCCGGGGAACCTGCTGCATTCGTAGTGTAATCAGCCAGCAATCAGCCCCCAAAGCCGAGCACAGATCCCAGGTTTCATAACCCCCCAGTCCCCCTGTGCAGCGCCAGGCTGGGCCTGGAACTTTTGCCATCGAAGCTCAAAGAGTTTTCCCAACATCCCAACGTGGAGCTGTGAAATCATCCCTCCAAGATGGGTTAGGGAGCTACAAACCATCCCTCCAAGATGGGTTAGGGAGCTACAAACCATCCCTCCAAGATGGGTTAGGGAGCTACAAACCATCCCTCCAAGATGGGTTAGGGAGCTACAAACCATCCCTCCATGATGGAATAAGGAGCAGGAGGCAGCAGGGAGGGACATGAAGAAAACTCCGAGCAGCCGAAGGCGCCACCCCAACGCCGTCCCTGAGCTCCGTGTGCCAGCTCTGCACCCTGCACCCCTCAGGCACGGAGAGCCCGGGCCCTGCACCCCCTCCCCACCATTGCCAGCGCTGCCAGACCCCAAAACAGCCCCAAAGCAGCCCCAAAGCAGCCCCTCACTTACTGCGGGGCTCCCGGGGCCCGTCCACGGTCACTTTGATGGCTCGGTGGTAGGTGGCCACTTGCGTGGGGTTGGTGAACACCGTGATGGTCAGGGTGAAGCTTTTCCCTAAGGACGGTGGGGAAGGAGGGAAAAAAACAGAAGTGAGGATCCCACACGGGTTCAGCTCTTGCGGGAGAGGCTGGGACAGAAATGCCGCACACATCATTGCATTTAACGAGCCGTGAGTGCCCAGACACAGCCCTGGAGCCGCAAGGAAAAGTCCCAGTTCTCCTGCCCTGCCCTGTGCCCGTATTTCCGCGGTGACCCAGCCCTGGGCGCGGGATCCCCTCGGGGATGCTCCCTTGGGATGGAGCCGGGATCGCCCGCAGGGATCCAGGGCCCGATCCTGTTCGTGTTCCCACTCGGAGGGAGCCGTGCTCGGCCTCAGCCACGAGGGAACCCGCGGGAGAGCCAAAAACTGGGAACTGCAAAATGGGAACTGAAGCCGGCCGGCAGACAGAGAGCTCTGCAGGGACTGTCCCCTCTCCAGCCCAGCCCAGAGAGCAGGAACCTGGGAAAGGGTTTGGGTATCCTCAGGGAGGATTGCAGAGGTGATTTTGAAGCACCAACCCGTCACCTTCTATGCAAAAAAAAAAAAAAAACAGAACAAAAATAAAAAGGAATGAAGCATTGAAAAGCTCTCGGGAGCCCAAATTTTGCAAGGAGAGCCCCCCTTGCCCCAGCAGAACAAGTTTCCATCCACAGCCTGAAATTGCCTTGACCATCACGGAGGGTGTCACCAGCCCTGGGCCCACCCTGACCCCAAACTTTTTACTTCCCACAGCCTGAGCAGCTTCACCCCAGCCCCTCTGTCCCAGCCTGGCTGTGGGAGAACAGAAATCCCCCAGGAAGCGCCTCAGCTCTCCCTCAGGCTGCCCAAATTCAGGAAACCCTCGGCTGGAGGCTGCACAAACCACTCTGACCAATCCCTGCGGGATTCCCGAGGTGTCAGAGGCCTGAACCCCGGCAGGGTATCAGTCTAAACCTCGCTGTGATGGATTTCTGCTCCTCCAGCCTTTATTCCACGGATAAAAGCAGCGAGGAGCCGCCTCCTTTCCCTTTTCCCTGGAGCAATCGGGGCTTTTCAGATCCCGACCATCGGGTCGGACCTGAGAATATCCACAGCAGAACCAAACAGGATTTATCCAGATAGGAGGGGAAGAAAAGGAATTAACTGAAAAAATGAAATTTTCTCCCTCTGAGAACATCCTGGAACTATCCCAGGTGGGAGAGTTGCTCCAGGGAGCACGGAAAGGAGGGAATGCGGCTTCTAAAGCCGACAGCGATCACCGATCCCCGCCTCACCTCGGCTCTCAAACCAGGAATGAACAACGCACAAACCTTCGGCTCATTTTCTGCACAGACAGGACATTTGGGAGGGCAAAAGAAATAGAATTACTTCATTCTCAACACCCGAGGATGCAGCCCCTGCTGCCAGCCTGCAGGGACGGGATGAGCCCACGGAGGATCCCAGAAAAAACAACCAGCACCGAGGGTTTGGGGGAAAAACCCTCGCAGAGCCAGAGCACGGGGTGAGGAGGATGAGCAGCAATTATTTAGGGAATTTGAAGGGGTAAACATTTAGGGAATTTGAAGCCCTTCAAATTCCCTAAATAAATGCAGGCAGCGTGTGGCAAAACCCGGCTGTGAGGCACAGAACCCCAGAGCCGAGCCCGACACCTCCGTGCCCCTGTTTATACTGCATTAATAGTGATTTTTATTATTATTATTATAATCTTGAATTTTTTATTCTCCCCGTGAAACAAGCTCCCTGGGCCGGAATCCCTCGCCGCAGACACAAACCCAGCCCGGGCCGGTTGTGCCTCTCTCAGAAACCTGCCCTGAACCGAAAATGATGATTCTGCCCCAGCATCGCTTTGAGTCATTTCCCGCCTTCTCAGGAAGCCGGGCTGGGGTTTCTCATCCCCGCCGGGCCCCGGCAGAGCGGGCTCGGGGCTGGATCGCGGCTCCAGGGGATGCTCGGGGGGAGATTGCAGCCGGGAGAACAGGCGGGGATGCAGCGGGGAGAATTTTCATTTTATACAGCTCAACCTGAGTAAAAAAAAAAAAAAAAAAATCTGATTTTTTTTCCCCCATCTTTGCCTTGCACGTGGAGATTTGAATTTATTTTTTGAAGGGGATTTAGGAGCGGCTCTTCCCAGCTCACAGCACCAGGAATAATCCCTGACACTTTTTTACTAAAAATACCCAAATTGGCCCGGTTTAAGCGGTGTTTTCCCAAGGAGAGCCTGGCTGCCGGGCTTTTGCAGGCTCCTGCAGCTCGGGCACACGGCAGGGCTGGAGCAGGACCCGTGTTTACCGATCCACACGTCCTCGCTTCGGATTTACACAAACATTTGTACACACACGGGGAAATATTCCAAATCTCTGCCAGAATAAATGAAAGCAGCACCGAGATGTCGGGGATGGAGCCAAACGAGGCAGAGCGAGTGCGACACCCGGGATAAAAATTCAATAAAAATTCAATGATTTTTCACAGCAAACTGCTCTGAAAGAGCCTCCGTGCCGGGGAGTGAAATCCACCCTGGGCACGGCGAGAAAACCCCACGGAGCCGCCCTCAGGGAGCCCCGCTGGGGCTGCTCCTCTCCGAATATGACAAAGCCTCACCCCACGCGAACATGTAAAAAAAAAAAAAAAATTAAAATAATTAGCGCCCGAGTCCCGCCCGTTAGAGGCAGCGGGGAATGAGTTTATTCACCGAGGGCTTCACGAGACCCAACTCCTGCTAATTCCGAGCCCGAGAGTGCGGAGGAAGCGAGTTAATAATGAATTCAAGAGTCACGCTGAGATTGGGCTGCGTTCAGTTCGGAAATTTGTGCGAGGATGAAGAAGAAAAAAAAAAAATAAAAAGGGGAAAAAAAGCCCAACCAGAAAGAAAAGAGCCTAAGAGAATAATTGATTACAGAAATGAAAGCTTAATTCATAAAAGAAAAACATTTTCCATCCATCAACCTGCAACCAGTTAAGTGGAGAGTTTTAAAGAAACTGCAACATGGAGAAGGAGCCAACAGGAAAAAGGAAATGTATGAAAGAATGTAAACTATTCAAGTTTCATAAAGAGGAACAAGTAAACAGTTATTACATGCAAATAATTCCTAACATCACTGCTTTTAATTAATGCGGAGAAGTCAAAATATATCTGACACTGTGTGTATACATTTGAAGCCTTTGAGAAAGTGCTGCCATATGGCCATTAAAATATCGAGTTCTTACTCGGGCTCAAAGGCAGCACTGAGGGCTCCGATCTGCAGCGTTTTCATTGGTGAGGAAATGCTGAAATTCTATTTATACCCTCGGAAACGCAGGTACGGGCAGGGCTCCGTGTTTAACATTTCCAGGGGATTTATTTCGCTCTGCTCGGGCGGCACGGACGCATTTGTTTGGAAAAGCCAAATTGCCGTCCTGCTTTTCCCTGCCACGAGCGGGGGGAAAATTGAGTAAAATCCCCCCCGAGCAGCCGCAGCTCCCTCCCAGGCCGAGCTCTGCGCTGTTATTTCACTTTAAACTCTCGATTTTCGCTATTTAAAGCCGAGCTGCCAGGTGGGGTTTGCTGCCTCCTGCGCGATGGGAGAAACTGGGGAAGGTCCGGGCTGGGGCCGCCTTATTTGTAGGTAGATTTAGAGATATTTAGATATATTTTTAGATATATTTGTGTCTGCATTTTGAATTGTTTTTCATCTGCACCGCCCATTCCCGACACCTGGGCAGAGAAGGAGCCCCGGGAGGAGCGAGGCAGAGCTGCCGGCGGGGCCGGGGCTGCTCCCGCATCCCTCCCGCATCCTTCCCCCATCCCTCCCGCATCCTTCCCCCATCCCTCTCATCCTCGGGAGCCGCTCTGGGGCTGGGGGGCTTCTCCCGCCAACGAAACCACGGTTGGAATAAAATATTATATAGAATAAAATTTAAAAATAATAATAAAAACAAACTAACAAAATAAAATTTAAAAATAAAATTAAAAGCATAAAGTGTAGTAATAAAATAATAAGAAAATAGAGAAACATTCTTCTTTCCATTTTCTTTTTCTTTTTGTTTTTTTCCCCCTTAAAAAAAACAAATAAAAGGCCAACCATTTCCTGGCCGGTACCTACCCCTGCCGCTTCTCCCAACAAATCTGAGGTCGTTAAATCTCGCCACTTGGTTTTTCATCACGGCCGAGGCGTTGCGCAGCTCCGCCGAGTAATTCTCGTCGTTCCCCGCCATCACCGTGACCACGGTCCCGTCGGGGACATCTCCGAGCGCCACGACCTGGGGCAGGGCCAGAGCACTTCAGCCTCAGACCGACCTTCAGCGGAGCCAACCTGCGCCCGCTTCCCCCCGAACCCGCGCGAAGAAACCCCAAAGCAAAACCAAAAGCGGCCCGAGCCCCCGGGGGAGGCGGAGAAAATCGGAGGGGGAAAAAGAGCTCGGAAAGGGTTAAAAGCAGACGGGGGGTCGGTGGGGAGGGGGTGAAGGGGGGTCAGGCCCCGTCGGAGGGGTCTGTGCTTTTATTTTGTTGGATTCGGGATCAAAATCAAGCGGGGCGAGGCCCCGGAGCTCCGGGTCCGGCCCGGGAAGCGGCGGCACCGGGGAAGGGCCCGGGTAAGTGCAGGGACCGAGGAAAGGCCCCGATCCCTCCCGGGGAGGGGCCCCGGAGCCGGGGGAACCCGGTTTGGAACCCCGCTCATCCCTCCGGGCTGCCGGCACCCGCCCTGCCCCGCTCCCGGCTCCGTTTGGGCTTTCCCGGCCGGACCGGGGGTAACGGGGATGCCCAGCCCGGGGTGCCCCGGGGAGCCCGGGGAGCGCAGCCCCGCACCGGGGATTCAGCTCCTCGCTCGGCTTTTGGCAGATTAGATCTGCCTTGCCTGCCTCGCTCTCCCTCTCCCAGGAAGGTAATTAACCTCCATCTCATTAAACTTCAAAGTTGCCTGAGAGCTCCTAACTGTACGGAATATCTAAGATGCCGTGACCGCGGGGCAATGCGGAGACTTGATTAAAAATAATAAACTGGCCTATTTGATTAAAAATAATAACCCGGGCTCCCTCGGCGGCGATGTCAGGAGCGGTTTAAAGGGGAAAGGGCGAGCGGGTCGCGGCTCGGTCCCGTCGGGGCTCGGCACTCACCTTGAAGGCGACGGGCAGCGTCTTGTTGCACCTCCAGTGCGACGGCAGCACGGAGCACAAGAAGTTGGGGCTGTCGGTGCGCACCAGCTCGCCGGCGTGGTCGGCCAGGACATCCACGACGGAGCGCACCTCGGGCCGAGCGCGGGCGCCGGGCGCGGCGGCCCCCAGCGCCCCGCTGTTCTCGCCCATCTTACCGCAGGGGAACGCCGTGGACGGGGGAGTGAAGCGCCTGCTGGTGCTCGGGTCTACGGGAATACGCATCACAACGGCGGGCGGCGCGGAGCCGGGCGGGACGGGCGGGCACCCGGCGGGGCTCGGCGGGCGGCGGCGGAGGCGGCCGAGCCCCGCGCTGCCTCGCTCCGTGCCGGCGGAGCGCCGTCCTCGGCGGGGCGGCGCGGGGGGAACGGCGGCGGCGGCGCGGGGGATCGGGACCCGCGCGGCTCCGGGGCTCGCCGCCGGTGGGTGCGCTGCGCTCCGCGCCGAGTGCCGGTGCCGCTGCCCGTGCCGGCTCCCGTGCCGAGCCCCAGCCCCGCTGCCGGCCCCGCCGCGCCGCCCGGTACCGTATTTACTGCCGGCCCCGGCGGGGCGGGGCGGCCGTGACGGACGGGCCGCTCCGCCAATAGGAGCCCCGCGACCGGCACCGGCCCCGCCCATCGGCCCTTTCCCGCTGGGCGGGGGCGTGGCTATGATTAAAGAGGCGTGGTTAGTGCCGGAGTGGGTGTGGTCGTGTGTGGTGGGCGTGGTCTCTGCGGGACACGCCCCGGCGGGCGCACGTCGGGGCTCCGGTGGTTTCTGGGCGCCGCCGCCGCCGCCGGGAAGGTTTTGGGGTGCGGTGGGGCCGGTTTGGGGCCGGAGCCGCGGCCGTGCGGAGCGGCTGAGGACACAGCGCGGTCCCGCCGCCCCGCGCTCCCGCGGCCGCTTCTGCCTGTGCCCTCCCCGCGGTGGCGGAACCGGAGCGGCGGCAGCGGCGGGGAGCACCGGCACCACCGGCACGCGCGAACCCGGCGGGGGGATTCGCCTGTCGGGCTGCGCTGAAAACCGCGGCTCCCAAACCTCCTCCTGCCCTCCCTAGAATCGTGACCCGCCCCATCGCCGGCGGTCTCGGGGCGCCCGCAGCCCCCGGTGCCCCCGGCAGCGCCCCCGGGACTGCGGCTGCGGGCAGGGCCGGCGGCTCCGGCCGGAATCCGTTGGCGAGAAACTTCGTGGCGAAGCCACCGGTTCTGCTGCAGCAAACACAACGAAGGCGGCGGCTCCCCGCGCCCCGCGGGTGCCCCGAACCGGGGCAGAACCGGGGAAGAGGAGGTTGCTGTGCCCGCGCTGCTCCCCGGTTGTTTCCCGGTGTCCGGCTCGGTCCTACGGTGTTTGCGGACCGGCACTGTCCGACCGAGAGGAGCCGGCCGGGCCGCGGCGTTCCCGGCTCCGCGCTGCCCGGTGTGGAACGCAAATTTCCTTAAAGCAAGCCAAAATAAAGCCCAGCACCAGAAAATCCTCCTTTCCCTCAGTAATGAACCATTTTCCTCCGCGAGCCCTCGAGGGACGAGCCCGGGCCGGGCTCTGCAAGTCCCAGAATCCCCGGTGCTCCTCCAGAAATAAGCAACAACAACAATAAATAAATAAATACACATTATTTTTAACGGAGGAGCGGCGGTACCGGCCGCGGCTCCCGTTACACCGAGACAACCACCGGGACCCGCGCCGGGACCGTCGAGCCCGCCGGGAGCATCCCCGAGCCCCGCCAGCCCCGGCGCTACCGGCGCTCAAATTCTGCCCTTTTTAGGTGAAAGCGGCCGCCGGTTCCGTTCTGCTTTTCGCCCCCCGTTGGCCAGCGGGAGGAACCCGCACAAGCCCCGGGGCGGGGGCAGGGCTGCGGGCGGGGCCGGGGTTTGCCGGGGGTCGGGCACGGCCCGTCCCGGTGCCCGCGGTACCCCCGGCGGGGCACGGAGCGGTGACCGGGGGGCGCGGAGCGGGGCCCGGCTGCAGTTCCGCCGTGCGGCCGCGGGTTGGCACCGGGGCTCCGCCGGGGCGGGACGGGACGGGACGGGACGGGACGGGACGGGACGGGACGGGACGGGACGGGATGGGACGGGATGGGATGGGATGGGATGGGACGGGATGGGACGGGACGGGACGAGATGGGATGGGACAGGACGGGATGGGACGGGACGGGATGGGATGGGACGGGACGGGCGGGTTGCTGACACCCCCGGGATGCTGATACCCCCGCACCATCCCGCCCTGCCCGCCCCGGTGCTTCTCTTGCCCCTTCCCTTTTCTTCTCTTGCCCCTTCCCGCCCCCCGGGGCTACCCCCGCTCTGTCCCCGCCCCGCCCTGGCAGTGTCACCTGTCACCCCACCCGGGGCCGTGGAGGGCAGGGGGAGCCTCGCTGGGGCTCTTTGGGGCGATTTGGGGCTGTGTCCCTGCAGCAGGACCGGTGGTTCCCCGCCTTCACGGATTTATCGGCGTCACAGCCCCGCCACGCACTCGTTTCTCTGATCCCCGTTTACACCGAGAGCCACCTGTTGAAGGTGAGGGCATCACCTGGATTCCTCCGAGCACCAGGGAGCCCCAGCTGTGCCGGGTACCCCGTCCTGCTGCCCTCCCAAACCCTCTCTGTCCCCGCTCTGTGCCCTCTCCCCGCCCCGTTCTCCCCTCGGGGTGCCGGGGCGCAGCCTCACCCCAAACCCACAGCCGGGCCCTGCACGTAGCTGCTGACTCGCAGCAGCGCAGAGATGAGACCCAAACCGCAGGGCTGCGACAAACCAGGCTGCCCACAAGCCCAAAAGCGTCTGGGGACATCCCGAGGTGCAGAATCAACCCCGTGGCTGCTGCTGCGAGGGGTGTCCGGCCGAGCAAAGCCACCCCCGAGCTCCGGACCCGCGGGGTGCGCCCGGGGAGGAAGGAGCTTTCGTTTGAATTCTGCTTTCCCCGCACAGCAGGATCCAGCTGCTCTGGTGCTCCGCAAACCAGGAGATGTCGACACGTGGGGATTATCCCAACACCGCCCTCCCCGCGCTCCCGAGGAGGTTAATAGAGTATCAGACCCGGGATTTGCATGGGCCTCTTAACAAACGCTCCAAAGCTACTGTTCGCATCGCGGGGAGGTCAGCAGCTCTTTAAATCATTCCTCGCTGGGATTGCTTCCCTTACGGGCCCCTCTGTAGTTTTTAATTCGTTTGAGCTGCTCTTTTAGCAGCAGAGCCGCCCGTTTCGGCAGCGGAGCGGCGAGAGCAGAGGCTCGGAGGAAGCTTTCTATTAAAAATTCATCGCAAACTCTCAGGAGCTCGGCGCTCAGTAGGGCCGGGCGGGTGTCTGGATCTGTTTTGCAGCTCAGGGAAGGGGATCTGAGAGCGGCACGCAGGGAGGGAGCGTGCAATTCATTCATAAATCAAGCGGCAGATGCCGGGCCCGATGGTGGCAGATTTTAACCCCTGAGTGTCACTGCTCCCACGGGGCAGCCCCGGGCTGGGGCAGCGCTCCTGCGGGAGGAAACTGCGGGGCTCGGGGGGAGCAATGAGGGGAAACCGGCCGAGGAAAGGGCAGCGGCTGCCCCGACATAAATCAGGGAAATCTCCTCCTGGGCAGGGAGCAGCTGCCGGAGCGGATCCAGGCTGCCCCGGGCTCGGGGGTCCCGCAGTGTGGGCCCTGCTCAGCCCCAGTCCCAGTGATGCTGCTTGAGGTCGGATCCTGAGCCAGGACATCCCTGGGATCCCACCTCGTGTGCGGGCACAGCCCTGGGTTCATATCCAGGGCTGAGACCCTCGCTTGGGGCAGCAGCCCAGCAGCAGGAGCGAGGCTTCAGCCGGAGTTTCAGCTGCTGCCAGCAGGGAAAATCAGCCCGAGGTTCCCACCTGGCTGCCGGTGACATTGGGCAGCACCCGAGTGCAAGGCAGCGTCTGGCTACAGCAGGAGAAATCGCCGTCAGGGACACTCGGGACAGCTCGGGGCTTGCCTGGGCTCCCGTTTATCCCCATCTGAGTCCCGCAGGTTTTGTGCCAGCCCTCACCTCCACCAGCATCCCCAGGGCACACTGTGCCCGCTGCTCGGGCCGGAGCTGCGGGAGCTGCGAACCCCGCACACCCGGGCTGGGCTGGCCCGGGGATCCAGGAGCGATCCCGGTGCCCTTGGGGGATCCCGGTGCCCTTGGGATATCCCGGTGCCCCTGGGGGATCCAGGAGCGATCCCGGTGTCCCCAGGATATCCAGGATCGGTCCCTCTGCCCCTGTGGGATCCAGGATCGCTCCCGGTGTCCCCAGGATATCCAGGATCGGTCCCTCTGCCCCCGGGGATTTGGATCCGTCACCTCCCGGTCGCACCGTGCCCGGTTCCCCCGGGCCGGCCGGGCGTGCGCAGCCCCGGGGAGCGATCGGGGCTTTCAGAAGCTGCGAGGCGAGTCCGGAGCGCACGAGTGCGACTGACGCGAGCGCTGGGAAGTCACGACAGCGCCGATTCCTCACTGTCCGGGCCGGGCGGCGCTCGGGGCTCGCTCACATCCTCCGTGCTATTGATAGCGCGGGTCCCATCTGCCGCTTCCACTCCTTCCTAAAGGATCCTAATGACTGTCAGATCCTCTTAGTTCTTAATTAATTTCAGAGTTGGGCTGCAAATAGGAAACAAGGCAGCTTTTGCCCTTACGCATATGAATATTACTGTTCCATTTAATGTGGTTATGGGCGGAATGCTGTTATTCATTCCTGCCTGCAATAAAAGCCACATGTTTTTAAAACTTTGCACTTGAAAAAACTTTTAGGAAAGGAACCAAGTATGTTTTGTATGCATGGCATGAGATAAAAACTGGTCATAAATATTCAAAGAACAGTCAGAGCTTTATGCTTGATTTAAACAAGTGAACAGAGGAGTCCGAGGGCTGGGGCAGAGCAGAATGAAAGCCCAACGCTCCTGCAAGAATGTGCTTATGCAGAGAAAAGGAGCCATTCATGCAAAGGTTATGGAGCACCTGAGGACACCTCCAAAAACGCCCAGAGGTGCGGAGCACAACTGGAAACGCTGGGCTTTGTTCGGAGCCGCTCGAGTTCACGGCAGTTTCTCCCTCTCAGGGGGTTTCGGAGCAGCTTTAGGGAGGGGCGAGGCTGCCTGTGTAGGGAGTGAGGGCTCTCCCTGCTGGAGACGCCTCCAGCCCGTCCATTCCCCGTGGATGGCGTTTCATGGGACTCCTGGAGCTCCTGGAGAGGCTTTCCCTGGATCTCAGCACTGCCAGACCCGCCTGGGAGGGGACAGAGCCCCAGGGTCCCATCCCACGGCAGGGACAGAGCCCCGGGTGCCGCCAGACCCCCCGAGCCCAAAACGCGACAGGGGGAGAAATTAAAAAAAATTCCAAAGGAAAGAGAAAGGGGAAACGTCTGGAAGGTGAAAAGAGGAACCGAGAGGCACATGACGGCAGCGAGAAGCGCAAGGGGCAGAGAACAGCAGGGTTTGAGTCCTGGCTGCAGGGACAGGAGCTCGGAGCAGCCCTGTCACGGAAAGGCTCCGGGCAGGGCTCCAAGGCACAGGGAAATCCTCCTGCACGTGCTGAGCACAGCCCTGCTGCCTCGGGAAACGCTGCACGGAGCTGTGTCTGCCCTGGAAAGCTGCGGTGCTTTGGTACAGCTGGAGCCAGCACTCGCTGCGGCCCTGGTGGGGCGGGAAACCCAAAATCCGACATCCAAACTCCAAAATCCCAAATCCAACATCCAAAATCCAAGATCCAAAACCCAAAACCCAAAACCCAAAACCCAAAACCCAAAACCCAAAACCCAAAATCCAAAACCCAAAATCCAACCCTGTGCACTGGCAGCGGGGCAGGGGTGCTGCCCAAGGAGGGGTGGGAAATACAAAATCCAAAATCCCAAATCCAAGATCCAAGATCCAAGATCCAAGATCCAAAACCCAAAATCCAAAATCCAGAATCCAAAATCCAAAACCCAAAATCCAAAATCCAAAACCCAAAATCCAACCCTGTGCACTGGCAGCGGGGCAGTGGTGCTGCCCAAGGAGGGGTGGGAAATCCAAGATCCAAGATCCAAGATCCAAGATCCAAAACCCAAAACCCAAAATCCCAAATCCAAAATCCAGCCCTGTGCATTGGCTGGAGGGGCAGGGGTGCTGCCCAAGGAGGGGTGGGAAATCCCAAATCCAAAATCCCAAATGCAAGATCCAAGATCCCAAATCCCAAATCCAAAACCCAGCCCCGTGCATTGGCTGCAGGGCAGTGGTGCTCCCCAAGGAGCATTTCCAGTGCTGTTCCCACATTGGCCCCAAATGCTGGGGTGATCCCAGGCACAAAGCAGGTGGCAGCACCCCTGGGCAGGGCAGGGCCAGCACCCACACGGCGAGCAGTGCCCAGGGCTGTGCCGAGCCCCACGGGCTGAGGGAGCCGAGCTGGGCTCTGCTGTGCAAAGTTCCCTTTGGGGAAGTTGAAGGTGAGGAGAGAAAGTGACCCTTGGGGAACACGATCCCACAGCTCAGCGCCATCGCCACCAAACCTCGCCCGAGGCCTCCCTGCTGCAGGGCCGTGTGTCTGTCCCTGTCTGTCGCTGTCTGTCCCTCTCTGTGGGGACAGGACAGCGTGTTCCCCCCCAAGGAGGGTCTGGCAGCCTCCTGGGACAGGCCTGGCTGCTGCTGTCAGACAGGGAACTCCAGTTTCCCTTTTGGTCGGGTCTCACAGAGGTCACGTCTCGGCAGCAGCGGCTCCACAGGCTGGGCCAGCACTGCCCACTTCTGCTGAACCCCTCTGTGGGACACCAGGACGGCCACAGGAACCCAGACTGGTCCTCCTGAGGGCACCCAGAGAGCCCCAGCTGTGCAGGGCCCCGTCTGCACCTTGCTGTGAGGGATAACAGAGCTGTGCTGTGCCACCAAACTGGGCACAGGGCACTGGAGAAACCCCTGGGCTCAGCTTCCAAAGCCCCTCCTGAGACATCCCCTGGCTGCAGGTGGAGTCTGCCCTGTCCCAAACCTCAGCCTGCGCCATTATTGCCAGGTTAATCAGCTTTTTGCCATTTTCCACCACTTTCACTCCTAGAATGACCCCAGGGATGTGATTTCTGCTCTGACTGGATGGGCTCTGGGTTGTGCTTTCCTCAGATTGCTTTTTCCTGTATAAACATTATATTCAGATCCACCTTTCCATGAAGGCTCTCGTGGATGTGGCTTTGCCCAACAGGGCCCATCAATGAGCCTGGAGGTTGTAGAGTATCTCCAAAAAATTCCCCTGAGAGGGCTCAGTCTGCAAATCCACCCAACATTCACACATCCCCTCAGGCCCAGACAAATCCCCAATTTGGGGGAATTAGTCACAGGCTAAAAACGAGGCAGGAGGTGCTTTTCTGGTTCCTGGCTGTGAACTGAGACAGCTCCAGCTCGCTGTTATTTAGGGCTGCTCTGCTGTCACCGTTTGCTCCTCATCCACCAGCTTGGAAAGGGAACTCGTCCCCAGCGTTCAGCAGCGTGAGCTCATCTGGGCTTTTGCAGAAGTTTCTTATAAAAGTTCCTACGCAAGCAGGAGGTGCCTGGGTCAGCTGGCTGCCACCACGGGAGCCTCCCCAGCCAGCCCAGACACGGCCTGGGAAGTCACAGAGGCTCTGGAGCTCTTTGGGGCTGGGGATGGGAAATGCAGAACTTGCCCAGACGGAGCAGGAGCAGCCCCGGGGCTCCCACGGGTGCGGAGGGGATCTGGGCTGGGAAACCCAAACTCAGAGTGCCCTGACTCAGCCTGCACCTGCCACCCTCCAAGTCTGGGGCTGGGAAGTGGCTTTGTGGTTTTCCCCCAGGCTGGCTCTGGCAGGGCAGGGGAGATCACGGAATCCTGGGGTGGTTTGGGCTGGAGTGACCTCAAACCCAGCCAGGGGCAGGGACATCTCCCACCAGCCCTGGACTGAGCTCTCTGTCCCCTCACCTGCCCCAGGACCAGCACTCAGGGCTGGGGCTGCCCCTCCCAGCCTGGCACCTTCTCCAAATTCTGTGGAAAAAGCCATGGAAAGCTCTCTCATTTTCCAAACTGACCCTGGGCTAACGAAATGAAGCTGTTCAATTAGAGGGCTCCGGGTAATTTGGCACAAAAGTGCCCGGTAAAACATGGTGTGGCTGCAGAACAGGGCTGGGGTTTGGAGCAGCACATCTCATTTAACCCTCGGGTTCCCTGGCTGCCACTTTCTCTGCCCTAAGGAGGGAAAGCAGCTCAGCCTTTCCCAAATCCCCCTGAAGGGTTCATTCCTGACCCAAGCACTGAAATCCCTGAATTATCCCCACGCAGTCACTCCCGGTTTCAAGGGAAGCAAACCCAGGCATCCCACCCCTGCCAGGCTGTGCAGAAACGTCTTCCTGGCTTTTCCAGAGCCCCAGTCCCAGCTCCAGCATCCCCTGCTCCTCCTGGGCTGTGGGAGCACCGTTCCCTTCCCCATTCCCCATTCCCCATTCCCCATCCCCATTCCCCATTCCCTTCATCCCCATTCCCCATTCCCATTCCCCATTCCCTTCATCCCCATTCCCATTCCCCATTCCCCATTCATCCCCATTCCCCATTCCCTTCATCCCCATTCCCCATTCCCATCCCCATTCCCCATTCCCATTCCCCATTCCCATTCCCCATTCCCATTCCCCATTCCCCATTCCCATCCCCATTCCCCATTCCCATTCCCCATCCCCATTCCCCATTCCCATTCCCCATCCCCATTCCCCATTCCCCATTCCCCATTCCCATTCCCCATCCCCATTCCCCATTCCCCATTCCCCATTCCCATTCCCCATTCCCCATTCCCATCCCCATTCCCCATTCCCATTCCCCATTCCCCATTCCCCATTCCCATTCCCCATTCCCATTCCCCATTCATCCTCATTCCCATTCCCATTCCCCATCCCCATTCCCCATTCCCCATTCCCCATTCCCCATTCCCATTCCCCATTCCCATTCCCCATTCATCCTCATTCCCATTCCCATTCCCCATCCCCATTCCCCATTCCCATTCCCCATCCCCATTCCCCATCCCCATTCCCCATTCCCCATTCCCATTCCCCATTCCCATTCCCCATTCATCCTCATTCCCATTCCCATTCCCCATTCCCATTCCCCATCCCCATTCCCCATTCCCATTCCCCATCCCCATTCCCCATTCCCCATTCCCCATTCCCATTCCCCATTCCCATTCCCATTCCCATTCCCCATTCCCCATTCCCATTCCCCATTCCCCATTCCCATTCCCCATTCCCCATTCCCCATTCCCATTCCCCATTCCCATTCCCATTCCCATTCCCATCCCCATTCCCATTCCCATTTCCATTCCCATTCCCCATTCCCATTCCCCATTCCCATTCCCCATTCCCATTCCCATTCCCATTCCCCATTCCCATTCCCCATTCCCATTCCCATTCCCATTCCCCATTCCCCATTCCCCATTCCCATTCCCCATCCCCATTCCCCATTCCCCATTCCCCATCCCCATTCCCCATTCCCATTCCCCATTCCCATTCCCATTCCCATTCCCATCCCCATTCCCCATTCCCATTCCCATTTCCATTCCCATTCCCCATTCCCATTCCCCATTCCCATTCCCCATTCCTCAATCTCCATTCCCCAATCCCCATATGAATATGAATCCCCCAGGGATGTGAACCACCCTGGGATGTGAATCCCTCAGAAATATGAATCCCCCTGGGATGTGAATCCCTCAGAAATATGAATCCCCCTGGGATGTGAATCCCCCAGGGATGCTCCTTGCTGGGACATTGGGACCATCCAGGGTGGCAGGAGGTCCCTTCCAGCATCACAGGGGTCCCTGCACCTCCCCACATGGAAATTCCAACCCTGGAGCCTCCTCTCCCTCCAGCCAGGATTCACCAATCCCAGACTCTCCTGCACCGCAGAGTTTGCTGGATAAAATCCCAATTTTCAGTGTCTCCCTTCCCAATTCAGGCCTTTTTTTATTTTTTAAATCTCTCCCTTCTCCTCCTATTTTGGTTGTTTTTATATTTCACTTTACAATAGCCCGAGTAATACATTCCTCATGTTCCCTGCTTCCAGTGGGAATGGAAAATCATTGTTTCTGGTTTATTTTCCCTTTTCTGCTTTTTTCCCTTCTTCTTTTTTTATTTTTAATTTTAATTTATTTTCCTTTTGATACATTTATGTTGTGGAAAATAACCCTGGATCAGAGAGGTGTCAGCTGTCCCATTGTTTTAAAATTAATAATAATAATAGTAAGAGTAAGAGTAATAATAGTAATAATAGAATAGGAATAGGAATAGGAGTAGGAATAGGAGTATAATAGTAGTAGTAGTAGTAGTAGTAGTAGTAATGATAATGATAATGACGACAACAACAACAACAACAATAATAATAATAATAATAATAATAGTAGTAGCAATAATTTTTTAAAGCCTTTTTAGAGCTGAGGAAGAGGAGGATAAGTGCTGTGCCTGGAGACCAGCATCCTGACCTTTTGGCAGCATCCCAGGCTGGATGCTGATGTCCTGCATGGGGGGAGGATCCCCTGCATTCCCCCTTTCCCTGCCAGGGATGTGCAGGACGGAGCTGCATACCCAGGATGCTGCCATGGAAAGCCTCTCCATCCCCCTGGATGTGCCCAGAAAAACCAAACTGTGGCTGTGGCTGTGGCTGTGTCCCCCAAAGCCATGAGGAGCTGGCCTGAGCATCCCAGGATGTTCTGCAGCTGATCCAAACCCAGCCGGGCAGGAGAAGACACGGAGCTCCTTAAGGAAAACAAGGATTTCTTGTCCTAATCCTAAACAAATGTTTCACCATTTGGCCACGCTCCAGCCTTGGTGCAATCATTTAATTCTCCCCCATTTAATAAAAAACGATGTCTGAGACAAAGATGTTTATTGCTTTTATGGGTTCCTATTTGTGTGGAAATTGCAGACGAGACGTGAGATCTCTGCTGCTCGCCGCCTTTTTATTTTTAAACAAGCAGCTCCAACCCCGACGTTTCTTCATCTGGCTCAGGGAGGGAGAAGGAGAGATTCAAAAGAAGCCTGCAAATGGTTTTTATAAACTTCTCTTCTTTCCTTGCCATGGGACTGCCTTTAATTAACGGCAGGGAGTACAAAGGACACGTCTGTGGTGCCACCAGCTCCGAGCAGAGGGCAGGGACGGGGAACTGGTGCTCCAGGATGGGTTTGGGAAGGCCAGGTTGGATTTATCCTTTCCCTCATCTTATCTCGTCCACAGCTCCATTCCCCACCCCTGGAATGTCCCTGGACAGGGCTTGGAGCAGCCCGGGGTGGTGGGAGGTGTCCCTGCCACGCGAGGGTGGCACTGAATGGGCTTTAAATCCCTTCCAGCCCAAACCACTCCAGGATTCTGTGCTCCCCTCACATCCCTGGCTCCTCCTGCTGCCTCTCCATCACCTCCTGCTCGAAGGAAACCCAAAGGCGGCGTCACGACACCAAAACCCATCCGAGAAGGACGCAGAGGCCAGGGCAGGACCCTGTGCCCGAGGCACGAGGCCACAAAGCCACATCCCAGCGCAGCAGCGCCGGCCGGGCTGCCCGGAGCCATGGGAAAGCAGGCATGTGATCCTGGGATCCCTGTGATCCCCGAGCCCTCCTCACCACCCAGCAACAACCCCGGGCCTGTCCCAGCCCTGCCCGCGCTCCCGGCCGGCGCCAGCGCGCTCTGGGAATGTGGGGCCGGGCACAAAGCCGGCGTTGTGACCCCCTGTCTGCAGAGCCTGGAGCGGGGATCGGCCACGGGATCGCTCCATCCATCCTCCACCCATCTTCTGTCCATCCATCTTCTGTCCATCCATCCATCCATCCATCCATCCATCCATCCATCCATCCATCATCCATCCATCCATCCATCTTCTGTCCATCCATCTTCTGTCCGTCCATCCATCCATCATCCATCCATCCATCCATCCATCCATCCATCCATCCATCATCCATCTTCTGTCCATCCATCCATCATCCATCTTCTGTCCATCCATCACCTGTCCATCCATCCTCCACCCATCTTCTGTCCATCCATCTTCTGTCCATCAATCCGTCCATCCATCCATCCATCCATCCATCCATCCATCCATCCATCCATCCATCATCCATCCATCATCCATCCATCCATCCATCACCTGTCCATCCATCCATCCATCCATCCATCCATCCATCCATCCATCCATCCATCCATCCATCCCAGCTCCCTGTTTGCCCCCCAGCCCAGGGAAAAGGGGGAGCAGCCAGGGTGGGAGCTGTGGGTGCCTCCATGGGCATTGGTGCTGAGGTGCTGAGCAGGGATAAAAAAAACTTAAAACCCCCAAATTTAAGAGCGGACAAACATCTGAAGCAGCTTGGTGGCACCTTTGGACACCTCCAGAGCCTGGAGGGATTTGGGGACAGAGCAGGAGGAAGATCCAGCCCTGGGGAGGGGTGGGATGCCCTGCAGGGCTGTGAGGGGCGAGAGGTGCCCCAAATCTGTCCCAGGAGGGGAGAGCCAGGTTGGGATGGGGGTCAGAACCAGACTGGGGTGGGGGTCAGAGCCAGGTTGAGATGGGGATGGGGGTCAGAGCCAGGCTGGAGTGAGAACCAGACTGGGATGGGGGTCAGAGCCAGTTTGGGGTCAGGACCAGGCTGGGATGGGGGTCAGAGCCAAGTGGGGATCAGAGCCAGGCTGGTTGGGGGTCAGAGCCAGGCTGGGATGGGGGTCAGGGCCAGATTGGGGTCAGGGCCAGGCTGGTTGGGGTCAGGGCCAGATTGGGGTCAGAACCAGGCTGGTTGTGGGTCAGGGCCAGGCTGGTTGTGGGTCAGGGCCAGATTGGGGTCAGAACCAGGCTGGTTGGGATCAGGGCCAGATTGGGGTCAGGGCCAGGCTGGTTGTGGGTCAGAGCCAGGCTGGGATGGGGGTCAGGGCCAGGCTGGTTGTGGGTCAGGGCCAGGCTGGGATGGGGGTCAGGGCCAGATTGGGATGGGGGTCAGGGCCAGGCTGTTTGGGGGTCAGGGCCAGGCTGTTTGGGGGTCAGAACCAGGCTGGTTGGGGGTCAGGGCCAGGCTGGGATGGGGGTCAGGGCCAGATTGGGGTCAGAACCAGGCTGGTTGTGGGTCAGGGCCAGGCCAGGACGTTCCAGCCCCCGGAGAAGCCCCAGGCCGGGTCACACCGCAGTCACACGGGCAGGGGGGGCAGGAAGGAAGGACAGGACAGGACAGGACAGGACAGGGGTCACTCCCTGCCCTCCGCCTGACCCCACAAGCACAGGCCCTGCAGTGACCCACGGTGCCGTTCCTGCCCCGGTACCCCCGGGCTTGGGCAGACTTGGGACAATTTGGGACCTTTCCCATCCAAGCAGGGCCAGGAGGAGCCCATGGACCCGAAGCCACTTCCAGCCCCACGGAGGGAAAGGCTGAAAATCCCCCAAACCTCAATTCAGCCACGGAGCACAGGAAATTCGCTTCCCTTTTTGGGGTTGAAGCGTCTGAACCACCCTGGGACCGTGCAGCCGCTCTCGAGCAAACGCAAACAACAATTCAGGGCAGAAAAGGGAATTTCTGTGTCTGGGCTGAGGGCTGGCAGTGGGCACGGCCCCAGCAGAGCTTCCTGCAGAAGCTGGGATGTCCCTGCTGGTGGCACCTGCCCAGGGCTGAACCGGGGCGTCTCAGAAAGGTCAAAATCCCAATTTTTACCCCAAAAAGGGGGGGGAAAGTGAGGCAGGAAAAAAATCCTACCCCATTTCCCTCAGCAGGATGAGTTCAGAGACATCAAAATCCCAATTATTCCCCCAAAAAGGGGGAAAAAGTGGGGCAGAAATAAAATCCTGCCCCATTTCCCTTGGCAGGATGAGTTTGGAGCCATCAGAGCTCAGCCAGGGGTGCCAAAACCCCTTCCTCACACTCTGGGGAGAGCAAGATTTTGGTAAAACACGAAAATAACGAGCCCGGATTGCAGGGGGAAGGTGGAGATTGCACCTCCCGACCAGGAATTTCTCACCCCACACTCCTGCTAATTTAAGGCTCTGATCCATGGGGCTCGTTGTGCTTTTCAATTTTAAAATCCACGTCAGAAAGCTGGGAAAATTTTTGGTGTGTGCTCACAAAATAGTAGGGAAATTTATTGAATTATTATTATTATTAAATTATTATTATATTTTATATTGTATAAATATATATAATATATTATATTATATTATATATTATATACTATATATTATTATCAAACTATATTAAATCAATAATAATATAAAATTATACTTAATAACTATGATAATAATAATAAGTATTATAGTCAGTATTTTTTTATTATTATTGTTGTCATGGAATTGTGGAAGGGAGACCTTGAGTGACCCAGAGCCTTCCTATTGTGCTTAAATATATACATATACACATGCATGAGCATATATATAAATCTATTTATTTGGATTATTTTTATTTCAATTGAATTCTTACCTGCCCTTCACAGAGCATCTCACCCATCTCAAATAAATAAGATTCATATCTTTTTCCATCAAAAACCTTCGGCTTAAAGCTGCCCATTTTTGAAAAAAAACCCCAAAGCTTAAGCTGGAGCTTGGCTGAGATTCAGCTTCTTTTTTCCACAAAAACCTCATTTTTCCCACCCATTTCTTTCACTTTTAAATGCAGAGTTTCGCCTCCATCCTTCAGCTGAAAACTGCTGAAAATTGGGGTTGGTTTTGAATGCGAGGCACCCAAGGAAAGGGCTGGGGGTCCCCAAAAAGGGCTGGGGGTCCCCAAAAAGGGATGAGGGTCCCTCTGAAGTCCTGGATGTCCCCATGAAGGTCCCCAAAAAGGGCTGAGGGTCCCTCTGAGGTTCTGGATGTCCCCATGAATGTCCCTGAGAAGGGCTGGTGGTCTCCAAAAAGGGGCTGGGGGTTCCAATGAAGGTCCCCAAAAAGGGTTGGGGGTCCCCAAGGGGGAGGGCTGGATGTTCCCAAAAAGGGTTGGGGTCCCTCTGAGATTCTGGATGTCCCCATGAAGGTCCCCAAAAAGGGCTGGATGTCCCCAAAAAGGGCTGGATGTCCCCAAAAAGGGCTTAGGGTCCCTCTGAGGTTCTGGATGTCCCCATGAAGGTCCCCAAAAAGGGGCTGGGGGTCCCCAAAAAGGGATGGGGGTGCCCATGAAGGTCCCCAAAAAGGGATGAGGGTCCCCAAAATGGGCTGAGGGTCCCTCTGAGGTTCTGGATGTCCCCATGAATGTCCCTGAGAAGGGCTGGGGGTCCCCAAAAAGGGGCTGGGGCTCCCTCTGAATTCCTGGATGTCCCCAGAAAGGGCTGGGGGTCTCCAAAAAGGGGCTGGGGGTTCCAATGAAGGTGCCCAAAAAGGGTTGGGGGTCCGCAAGGGAAGGGCTGGATGTCCCCAGAAAGGGCTGGGCTCCCTCTGAATTCCTGGATGTCCCCATGAAGGTCCCCAAAAAGGGACTGGGGGTCCCCAGAAAGGGCTGGGGGTGCCTGTGGGGGTTTGGGGATGCCCAGAAAGCTCCGAAGCTCCTCGTGGAGGGCTGGGGGCTCCCTGACGAGTTCCACCACCACACACACAACATTCATTTTAATATCTGCGAAAAAAGCCAATCATAAAATTCTCATTTTTGACGGGGGAGGAAGAGGAGGCCGGGGGGAGGAAGAGGAGGCCGGGGAGGAAGCGCTGCTGGCCCCGGGCTGTGTTTGAGGCTGTGTTTGAGCGTGGGAACGGCTGCAGTGTGCGGTTTGTGTCTGTGTGTCCGTGTGTCCGTGTGTCTGTGTGTCCGTGTCGCTCTGCCGAGGGTGAGTCACAGGCATGGCAAGCGAGGGAGAGAAGGGGAAAAAAAAGAGACAAGAAACCAGACCAAAAAAAAAGGAAAAAAAATTAAAATTAAAAATAAAATAGATTTTTAAAAAGCGTCTCACAGGATAAAGAAACGGAATTTGTTCTGCTTTTTTTTGCTTTTTTTACTTTTTTGCTTTTTTTCTGCTTTTTTTACTTGTTTTGCTTTTTTGCTTTTTTTTGCTTTTTTTCGCTTTTAATTTTTTTTGCTTTTTTTGCTTTTTTTTCCTTTTTTGTGCTTTTTTTGCTTTTTTCTCCTTTTGTTTTCTTTTTTCTTTTTTTTTTTTTTTTTGCTTTTTTGGTTTGTGGTTTTTTTTTTTTTCCTTTTTTTTTTTGCTTTTTTTTTTTTTGCTTTTTTTTTCTCCTCTTCAAACAGAAAATAATGTCCCCTGCCTGAAAAAAAAACCTCAAAGAAAGCCCAAAGCTCCTCCCCGAAGGGAAAAGGGCTTCCAAAGCCCCTTTTTCCTTCAGGACTCACACATTTCCCTGCTGAGGGACCCAGCACCGAGGGAAACTGAGGCACAGCCCGCAGGGTCCTCCCAGTTACCCCTAAGGCCGAGGTGGAGCCACTCAGGGCTGTCGGGGCGGCATTTTTGGGGTGAAAATGCCCATTTCTGGCTGCTCGCACTTCCCCCAGGGCTCCCACTGAAACCAAACCCGCGAGATTGAAATGTTGAATTTTTGCAATTTGCTCTGAACCGTTTGAAGGGCCCCGTTTGCGGGTGGCTCAAGCTGGGGAGGGGGGAAAAACCCCAAAATAATTCACAGGGTCATATTCCACTCGCGTTTTGGGGTGTACCAGGGCAGGCTGGGGTGGGTGACAGTGGCAATGGGTGACAGGGCCGGGGCAGAGAGCTCTGGAAGGAAAATCGCACCCCAAATCCGGCTTCTCCCAGTTCCCGAGCGATTTTGAGAACTGCGAGGGAGCCCGTCAAGGATCCAAACCTAAAAAGCGGATCAGAAAGGGAGAAAAACAACCCGCGAGGTTTGTCCTGAGGGGAAGGCGACAGCGGGGACAGCGCGGGGGGGACCCGAAAGCCCGAGCTCGGCAGGAACTCGGTGTCACCCCCGCGGTGATAAGGGCTGCGTGTCCCTTATCAGTGACCCAGATAAGCGATGTGAGATCCGCCCCTATGGCAGAGCCCCGAAACGTCCGTGCCCTCCAGCCCATTAGCCGGGGAAACTGAGGCACGGGCAGGGCTCCCAGCTGGGAAAGCACAAAAAACAGCGAAAACACACCAAAAAGGGGGAAGGTGGGGCTGCTCCTGAAGCAAAGCAAACGCTGAACAGCCCAAGAGGCCCCTCCAAGGCGCAGGTGAACCGGGAAAAGCCCCTCAGAGCCTCCAGGAGGGGGTGGGACAATTGTGGAAGCCCGAACCCCCTGAGGGGCTGCAGGGACCGTCCCCACGGGGCTGGCTCTGCTTAACCAAAGCCCATCGCTCCGCTGCCCTGAGCTGTTTCCCTTCCTGAATCCCGCATTACACCGAGCGTCTCTTAAAGCGTCTGCAGGGGAGGCCTGGCTGCGGTTTCGGGGCATTTTCTGTTTAACTCGCATTAAAGCGTAGCACAGTTACAAGTGCATTAGCGGTGCTGCTCACCCAAATTGCCGCCGTAACCTCTGGCCCCGGCCGATCCATCTGGCTGACACCCATCACAATGAGCTCATGGTGCCGTTTTTATGGCCGGATTAAGTGGGGGATCTGCGGCCCGGGCGAGGGCGTCGCGCTGCTAATGATCCCCTCATTGATCTTTAATGATTTCCTACATTAGCACAAGCAGCATTAGCGCCGGGACAGCCGCTGGGTGATTTCACCGCGGATCCCACGGAGCTGCGCCTTCCTCCCTTGTGCAGAATTCCCTGCGCAGAATTCCCAAGGGCAGAATTCCCAAGGGCAGAATTCCCGGAGAAATTCCTGGAGAAATTCCTGGAGAAATTCCCGGAGAAATTCCATTCCCCGAGAATCGACGGGCGGCTTTTTCCCACCACGGCTTTCCCACCCGGGGCTGGGATCTGCCCCGAAGGAAATGCAGCAGGACTCACCCACCCAGCTGGGCTAAAAACCCCTTCCCTGAGGCTGCCAGCCACGGGAAAGGCAGCAGGATATCACCTGGGGCTGGCACCTGGGGATGGCACCTGGGGATGGCACCTGGGGATGTCACTGGTGCTGGAGAACAGATTTACAGGGCACAGGGTGCTCAGCAGGGAGCTCGATGAGATGCCCTAAAAATGCTCCTGTTCCACCACCCCACAGAGGCGCTGGAGCCTCCTGGGGCTTTGCTGTGGCTTCTCTGAGTGTCCCAAAAGCTCAGCTGCCACCAAGGAGCCACCGCAGCCCCAAGGAGCTCTGACTTCACTCAGGACCTACCAAGAATTCTAGAAAAACTCTTTGTTCAAGCCCCGGGACAGAGGAGCTGCCTAAACAAATGAGGGGGCCAGGGGCAGAAGCCAAAAAAAGACAAACGGTGGCTCTAAAGCAATAAACAAATAAAGCAGGAGCTCGTTTGCATCCCTCGGCCCTCAGCCCGACCACAGAGGATATTCTGGGCTGGCAGCACAGCCAGTGTCTGACACCTGGCCCCAAACACCCCAAATCCTCCCCAAAACCTTGCCCAGGCTCGTCCCCACCCCGATGCCGTGGCACAGAGGGTGCAATGGGTGCTTTAATTGTTATTTGGCCAGGTTTGAGCTGCTGACCCAGGGCTGCTCTGGGTGAGGGATTTCACTCACTGTCACCCTAAAATGAGCATCACCTGAGACCTCAACAGTGCCTCAGCTTCTGTGGCCCAGGCAGAGGGGGAGAAAGGAGAGAAAAGCCTCAGCTGTGCTGGGGAGAGCAGCCTCTGCTTCCTTCATTTATTTTATTTATCTGTTTTAATTTTCAGGCTGATTTCTTCTTTTCTTTCAGGCCACCCTGTGTGGAATCCAATTCCCTGGGGTTCCCATTCCCATTCCCTGGGGTTCCCATTCCCATCCCACGGGGCTGCCATCCCACCCCGGGCACCCTCCCCGTGCCCCGGGCACCCTCGGCCGAGCGTGGGGCTTTGTCTCCCTCTAGTGCACGGAGCTCCGGAGCCTGCGGCCAGCGGGCAGTGCTGGACAGGGCACTCCGGACACGGCCGGAGCCTGTGGTCAGTGGGCACTGCTGGACAGGGCACCCCGGACACGGCCAGAGCCTGTGGGCAGTGCTGGACAGGGCACTCCGGACACGGTCAGAGCCTGTGGTCAGTGGGCAGTGCTGGACAGGGCACTCCGGACACGGTCAGAGCCTGTGGTCAGTGGGCAGTGCTGGACAGGGCACTCCGGACACGGCCGGAGCCTGTGGGCAGTGCTGGACAGGGCACCTCGGACACGGTCAGAGCCTGTGGGCAGTGGGCAGTGCTGGACAGGGCACTCCGGACACGGCCCTGTGTCCTTGCCCGCTGTCCCAGCCCCGTGTCCTGGCACATGGAAGGGTCTCCAAGCAGAGCCTGGCACTCCAAGGTGGGCACAGCACCCCGAGTTTGTCACCTGCAGTGCCACGACCCCTTCCTTCCACCCCATCCCTGCTGCGCTGTCCGTGTGTCCTTCGCACCACAGCCCTGGCACGGGCGCCGGTTGTCCCCGCCTGGCAATCCCGCTGAAATATCCATTATTCATCTCTCTGCACATGATTCATTTATTCGCTGGGAATCTGGAGGCAATCGCAAGGGCACTCCTGGTCGCTCTGCTGTAAAAGCATTTTTGAGCCTCCTCGCTGCCAACGCGAACTTGTCTCCGGGTTTAAAGCACATTAATGAGCCATTACAGGGCCGGGCTGCGCTGCCCTGCGCGGAGATCCTGAGATAAACAACGGGGGATTGTTAATGAACTCCTTAATGAGGGCTGGGCTGGGCTCAGGAGCTCCCCGGGGCCATGGCCGTGCCACATCAGCGCCTAAAAACGAGTGGCAGCCCAGGAAGGGCCAGGAGAAGCCACCAGGGCTGGCCAAAGGTGACATCGGGACAGTCCTGGCAATGCCAGGACACTGAGTGCCCACCTGGCACAGCCCATACCTGAGCCCCTTGGGGACAGGGACATCAGGGACATCAGGGACAGGGCGCTGGCAGCCTCCCTGCCCTGCTGGGGTGACGCTCGTGCTGCCAGCAGTGCCACCCCAGGCGTGGCTTGTCCCCAATCCCCCCCAGCTCCTGTCTGGTGCCACCACACGGAGGGTGGCACATCTATTTAATTTATTTATTTTATTTTATTGTGGTGCTCCCTTCAGGGACAGGGAGTCTGGGGCTGGGGGAGCAGCAGCAGCTGGAGCAGCGTCCTGGATCCCAGCAGGCGCAGAAACGCTGCAGAGATGGATTTTGCATCCATCCTTGTGGCTCCTAGAATATCTTCATAAGCCACAATGTGCCCTTAATCCCACAACAAAATCAAGTCAAAGAGCAATTAATATTCTGATACCTGTGGCTGGCTGAAGTGATATAGAGCTGAAGATTTCTTTTTCCATTTCACTCCAACTGTGGTTTTGTTTTTTTCCAGCCATTCTCTGGTCAGTGGTTTTAGGGGCACCAAGGTTCACTTTTGTGGGTAACCTCCACTGTTAGCTGTTGATTTAATTAACTCGGGCTCCTCTGCCTCCTTGACCATACCAACCCCAGCAGGGCTGGAGAGCAAATGCAGGATTGAGGTCGGGGTTGGGGGATTTGGGCTTAAGCTTTAAAATAAAAGCGCTGAGAAATTAAAAGTGGTTATTCTGAAGGACTGGGCTGTGCCACTGCAGGGTTGTTTAATCCTAAACTCGATTAGGAATGAAGTTTTGATGGCTAAGCCTGAACCAGGAGTGAATGGATGAGCTCAGCACCCAAAAGTGAAGGTGCAGCCACGGCGATGCTGAGAGGGGCAGCACCCAAGGGCAGCTCTGGGTGTTTCGCTGAGATTTCTGAGATTTCCACTAAAAACACAGGGAATATTGGAATTTTGGGCAGGTCAGGCAGGGAGACACCCCCAGAGCCTGGGGAAGGGACCTGCTGTCCCCAGGAGCTGCAGGTCTGAGCCCAGGTGGGGTTGGGAGAAGAAAATTCTGAGTTCTCTGTATCAGGATCAGGGGAAAACACCCAAAGCAGAATTTACTGACACAGCCCCTCCTGTGGACCCCAAAACAAACCCAGCCCCAGGCACCCCCAGAGCACCCAGGGGTGCCCCCTGAGCAGCTCTGACCTTCCCCAGCCCCGGCTGAGCCTGCCTTGTTTTTAGCAACCTCGTTGAAATTTAAATTGATTTGTTATTTATCCAACTGACAACAAAGAGAGAAGAAAACAGTCCTAACTCAGTGCGCTGGGGAGATTGAATTCCTGTATCACTGTCAGCTGCATTAACTGACTTCCTGGAGCTAAATTCAATTAGGGCAGCATTCCCGAGCATTAATAAATCAATAGCGATGCCATTTTGATATATTTTGAACGTCTTTCATTATACATTTCAGGGCAGGGATTAGGGCTGAACTGGAAGTTAATGGGACGTGACAGGGCGGGGAGGCCGAGCCCGGCAGCCGGGATTGCTTTGTGCTGCACGGGGTGGAACAAAAGAGCTGCTCGGGTTCCCTGTCGGGATGATCCCGGCCAGGAGGGGCTCCAAGCCAGGAGAAATCTCTGGGATGGAAATAAAGGCGTGGAGCCCCTCCTGCAGCAGCTTTTGGGAGGGTTCACACCTCGCCCTTGTCTCCCCCTGGAGCTGCCCTGAGGGAAAAATGAAACCAACGTTATCTCATTTGCTTCTCCCGCGTTTTGCTGCCGTGGAATGCGTTTGGACATTGTTTATCCAACAGGTGAATTATTTTAACTTAATGACCAATCACAGCCAGTTGTGTCAGGACTCTGGATGGAGTCAGGAGTTCTCATGATCATTCTTTGTGGCCTTCTGCTGACACTCACGAGATTCTGTGTGGCGTATGCAGAGTTGAGTGCTTCGCAGGTTCAGTTTTAGATTTATAGAATAATATAGCAGAATAATATAGTAAAGTACCTAATTAGCCTTCTGATATCCATGGAGTTCTCATCATTCTCTCCCTTCATTGGGACCAAAAATATCCACTATAGTGGATATTTAAAAAGGCTAAAAAGGTTAAAATACCATTAAAAAGGTTAAAATATTAAAAGGTTAAATTTTTTTAAAAGGTTTAAATGTTTAACCTTTAAAAATATTAAAATAGTATTGATATTTTAATATATTATATTATTATATAATATATATCGTATTATATAATATTATATATAATATTACATACAATATACAATATGCAATATATAATATATATTTTATAATATATAATATATATAATACTATACTATATAATATATAATACTATACTATATAATATATAATACTATACTATATACTATATACTATATACTATATACTATATAATATATAATATATAATATATTGTATATAATATATTGTATATATTGTATATATTGTATATATTGTATATATTGTATATATTGTATATATTGTATATATTGTATATATTATATATTATATTGTATATTGTATATAATATGCAAACGTTATAATATTATTAATATAACATATATTATATTATATTATATTATATTATATTATATTATATTATATTATATTATATTATATTATATTATATTATTTTAAATTTTAATATATTTTAAAGGTTTAAATCATTAACCTTTAAAAATATTAAAACAGCCACTACATCCACCATTTTAACCTCTAAAAAGGTTAAAACACTGCCATTCCTGTTGCCATCCTGTTTGCCATCCCTGGCCATCAATCACTCACCCCGAGCCCTGCAAAGCACCAGTGAAGCCTTTCCCTCCCCCCAGGCCATAAAACAGCGCCTTGCAAAGCGCAGCCTGCGCCTCTTCAAGGCTTAAAAGCATCTGAACGGCCTGGAGGGACCATTCCTGCAGCACCTGGGGATGGATAAAGATGGAAAATAAAGACGGAAAATAATCGGGTATCGACGGGGCTGCTGTGCTCAGCTTGGAGGAATTAGCGCGGCTCGTTCAGCCCTTTGGGACAGCAGTGGTGCGGGGCTCCTCTGCGTTTTGGGGCAGAAAAAGCAGAAAATGAAAAGTCTGAGGTGACTCCTGCTCGTTGCCAGTGAGATTGTCACTGTTGTGTCCCCAAAAAGCCTCTGCAGGAGTCAGGGATACACAGAAACCCTTCCCCTGCCACCCAAAAACTTTCTCCTCCAAGCTTCAAAGCCCCAGAAAATCCCAGTTTTTCCTCTGCCAAGCCAGCCAGCCCCCCCCAGACACATTATCCCACCCATAAAATCCAAACAAGCCATTAAGAGCCAGTGAGAGTCAGGAGTGCCCTTTGAAACCCAGGTGTTTCCACTTTCAGGGGCACCAGGAGCTGCAAGGGCGCAGGCTTTATGAAGATTTTCCATGCCCAGCTTGGAAAAACGAAATAAATCCGTGGAAGGAGCCCTGAGAGCGCAGGGCCAGTCCCATCCTCTCGCAATTCATTAGATCCTTCCTCCTCCCGGGGCAGGTGCTGATCAAGGCAAGGGGCAGGAGGTGGAAAAAAGCCGCCCCAGTTTTGATCAAAACCGGTAAAATCCCAACAAAAAACAAGCGGCTCTTTTTTCCAAGTGGCTTCCAAAGCCTTGTAAAAAGGGTAATGATCCTATAAAGCTCAGCCTTGGGTGGTTTGGGGGCAGCTCAGCTCTGGCACCAAAATGCTGGGGGTCCCCAAAGGAGCTGTGCCCTAAAATGCAGAGCTTGGCACCCCCAGGTGATGCTGAAAGCCAAATTAGGGTTAATCCCAGCAGGGATCCGGGTGTGGGGCAGGATCTGCTCCTTTTCACACAATTATGGGATTTTTAGGCCTGGAAGGGATCCTCAAGCCCATCCAGACCTAGCAGAGACATCTCCCGCCATCCCAGGTGCTCCCAGCCCCATCCCATCCAGCCTTTCCCAAATTCCTCCACCAGGGCTGGGCTCCCCTGAGGGGCTCTGTGAAAACCCAAAGAGAGCAGATTCGGCCCCAGCTGTGGCTCTGCCAAACAAAATCTGGCACTTTCTGCCCGCTCCTGAGGAATCTGAGGGGGTTTGTGGCCCCTACAAGGAGTGCAAACTCGGCTCTCGTGGGGTTTTTACTTCACTTGGCCACGGAGACCAAAGCAAACAAACGAATGTTCAATTAACCCCAGGCTCAGGGAGGATTTTCCACCTCGGCCACAGGCAGCAAACCCTCCTGGATGTGATGGCAGCGACTGAATCTGGGCAAAATAGACCCAAAATGAGACCCAGGCACTCCCAGTGAGGGCAGTGGGTGCTGCTGTCCCGCTGTGCCCCCTCAAGGACCACCCAAGGGTGCACCCAGGGGTTTTCCTGGCATTCCCAGCCTGCCTAAAGGACATCCCTCCCTTTCCAGGCAGCCCAACCCCAGCAGAGAGCCAGACCCCCTCCAGCAGCCTCCCCCCAGAGCACAAAGAGGATTTACTCCCTCTCCAAATTCCACTTTAATTTCACATCCCCAGCAGCCCCGGCCCCTCCACCTGCCTCCCCTCCCACATTCGTGCCAGGTGAGACCCCAAAGCCAACCACCCCCAGGGCTGGTTCCCCCCAACTTCCCCAGCTCGGGGGGAGAAGGAGAAGAAGAATCAGGAATGGCTTTGCCCAGATGTGTTGCTCAACCTTTCAAAAAGCAGAAGCCTGGCTTGCAGAGAAACCTGAGCAGGGCAGCCCCGAGGAGCCCCAAACCTCCCTGCCCACAGCCCTGATGAGCAAGAACTCACCAGAGGGGAGGAATCCTCTGTCCCCACACCAGGGGTGGCTCCAGGTTGGCTCCCTGTGCCCCCAGCCCAGGGAGGGGACACAAATCCTAGCCTGGAGAGAGGTTGGATTTCTCCTGGTTTTTATTAATTAAAGATGTAAAGCTCATGGCGAAGAGAGCCGGGGCACAAAATCCTGGGTATGGATGTGAAAATCAAACAAATCTTCGATGACCCAAGAGGGAGAGCAATCAAAGGTTGAAAATTGGCCCATTCCAGAAATAGCCCGGGCAGTTCCTGAATTACCTCGTGTTAATGGAGCTGCTGTGCTGGCAGGACACCCAGAGCTGCCCCGGTGCCCAGGGATCGATGAGGAGAGCTCTGCTGGCCAGGACAGCAGGGATGGGGATCCCATACAACCCCAATCGCCCTAAAACCAACCCCAAAATCACCCCTAAAACCAACCCCAAAGTCACTCCCTAAACCCAACCCCAAAATCACCCCTAAAACCAACCCCAAAATCACCCCTAAAACCCAACCCCAAAATCACCCCTAAAACCCAACCCCAAAATCACCCCCTAAAACCAACCCCACAATCAACCCTAAAACCCAACCCCAAAATCACCCCTAAAACCAACCCCAAAATCACTCCCTAAACCCAACCCCAAAATCACCCCTAAAACCAACCCCAAAATCACCCCCAAAACCAACCCCACAATCACCCCCTAAAACCAGCCCCAAAATCACCCCCTAAAACCAACCCCAAAATCACCCCTAAAACCAACCCCAAAATCACCCCCTAAAAACAACCCCAGAGCCAGAACCAAAGCAGGAACAACCCCCCACCTGCCACCCAGCCCAAACTCGTCGTTTTTCTCCCCAAACAAAGCTCTCCCTCCCCTCCCTGCAGCCATTTGTTGATGCTCCCAACACCAGAGCCATCTCAGGGCCCAGCCCCTCTCCCTTTCCCTCCTTGCCTTTGCTTCAGACGTGACCTTTTGATTTCTCGGGTAGAGTGTAAATTACATGTCGCCAGCATAAAATATTAAATCCAATTTATATTTAATTATTGATGTTATTATGTATTCCGTAGTAATGGCAGCAGGAAAAAAAAGAAGATCTCCACCCCACCATTAAAGAGCTCGGTTGCATTAGCAGCTTCTTGAGGTTAAGATTTCTTCCTCCGCTCCTTCTTAACCGTAAGATTGATGGGGATGGGGGGTTTTGTAAATAGTCTTCCAGAAATATTTTATCTGATTATTGTATCTATAAAAGGGAGCCGGGAGGGGGAGAAGGGGCCTTTTCAAACCGCTGATAATTCGCTCAGCTAAAGGGCAAAGAGCTCCCAGCAAGCCCAGTGCAGGCCCCACAGGCAAAGAGGGGCTGTGGAAACCAGGCTGGGTTTAAGGAGCTGGTGGGGAACCACAGTGGTTTTTCCAGCTGAGATTTAACCAGTCTGTTAAACTCCAGCGTGAGGTTTTTACTAAAATATTAATCAATTCTGCTTAGACTTGATTAAGGTAATTTTCTCCCCATTTATATTTAATGCGGTAGCCACCCAAGGTGTGCAGGGCTTGGTTGGGTTGGGTTTGTGGACGCCCAAAGCAAGGGCTGGGTTCCCACCAGGGCCAAGCTCATCCCACCAGCCCAAAGTGCCACGAGGAAACCCCCAAATCACCTTCACCCCTGGCCACAGCAGCTCCAGGCTCACCGAAACACGGCAATAATTCCATTTATTCCGCAGCGCCCACGCCCCCACCCCCCACAATAAAAACAGCATTAAACCCAGCATTAAAACCAGCATTATCCCCTCGCTTTAAAATTCAAATCAATAGAGCAAATGGAGAGAATCCGGCTCAAGAAAAGTCAGGAGCAGGAATGCATCTGGGGCTGCCAGGAGGCCGCTAAGTGCTGCGGTGTCACCCGCTGGGTGACAGCCCCTGGGAGCCACCAGCTCTGGGGGCAAAGCCTCTCCAGCCCCCTGGGACCTTCCTGACCAAACAAAGAAATGGTCAATGCCAAAGAAATGCTTCCCTGGTGGGGCTCGGAGCATCCCGGGCAGCGCTGACTGAAGCGGAGGACGCAGCTCCAGCTAGGGAAGGTACAGGGCGGATACTAGAAGGAATTTTTCACTGAAAGAATAATAAAATACTGCAATGCCCTTCCCGGGGAGGTGCTGGAATCACCATCTCTGGATGTGTTTAAAAAAGACTGGACATGGCATTTAGTGCTGTAGTTGAGGTGTCGGGGCACAGGTTGGACTCGATGATCTGAGAGGTCTCTTCCAACCTCATCATTCTGTGATTCTGGGATTGATTCTGGGATTAATTCTGGGATTGATTCTGTGATTCTGCGCTGGGCAGGAGCTGAACAGGGACACCCAAAGGCTCTGCAAGGCTCTCTCCTTGCCCTGACCAAACAAATCCATTTAAATTTGCTCTTAAAGCGGCGTTTTGGGACGGAGCTTTCTCCCCTTTAATTTTTGGTTAGAAATGCCCCTCAGCACAGGCCCAGAAACCTCCAGCTCCGTCCTGGTGTTAATTAATGCAATTTGTCGCGCTAATTATCCCCTTCAATCATGGTCTGTGGTGCCCAAACCATTTCCAGCAGAATTCCCAACCCGGACCCCCGATCCAGCAGGGATTCCCGAATCCTGTTTGCTCACAGCCCCATCTCCTTCTCCTTTATTTAAAGGACATTTCTGAGGGTAGATGACAGCGCAGCCCGAGGTGTTTCAGAAACACCCAAAAACCCCAGCAAGTGCCAGATCCCCACACCAGGACCCCCCCACAGCCTGGATGGTCTTTAATCCCATTTTTACCCCTGCAGCCCCAAATGCAGGTGGCACCAGCACATTCTGCAGGTGACAAAACCCGGAATAAAACTCTGGAATCACTCTGGAATAAAATTCAGGAATAAAACTGGAATAGAACTCTGGAATTGCTCCAGAATAAAATTCTGGGAAAAAACTGGAATAAAACTCTGGAATCGCTCCGGAATAAAATTCAGGAATGAAACTCTGGAATCAGTCTGGAATAAAACTGGAATAAAACTCTGGAATCACTCTGGAATAAAATTCTGGAATAAAACTGGAATAAAACTCTGGAATCTGTCTGGAATAAAATTCTAGAATAAAACTGGAATAAAACTCTGGAATAAAACTGGAATAAAGCTCTGGGATCACTCTGGAATAAAACTCTGGAATAAAACTCTGGAATCAGTCTGGAATAAAACTCTGGAATAAAACTCTGGGATCACTCTGGAATAAAGCTCTGGAATCACTCTGGGAAAAAAAAACGGGAATAAAACTCTGGGATCACTGCCCCGGCGGGGTGGGGGACAGCGAGAGGCCGCTCCCTCCTTTGTGACACCCAGGGTGGGACAGAACCCCGCTTTTTGGGGCAGCAGAAATGTCCCAGCTCGGGGAGGAGGCGCAGGACAAATCCCCGGGCTGGGTTTGCAAGGGAGGAGGCAAAGGGAGCACGCAGAGGGGTGACAATCCCAAACAAGCAATCCCAAGCAATCCCAAGCCCCGCTCGCTGCCTCCCAGCCCATCTGGGTGCGAGGCCCCTCCATCCTGGAGCCGTTTCCCCCTCCCCGCCCCTCTCCGGGCTAATTTTACCGGCTCTGGCCGGGGCCCGCAGCCCCTGGTTCTCGTTACCCCCCCCGCCGCGCTCCAGGCACGCAGCATTTTTGCAAAGTTAACGGGGGAGCAGAAATATCCTTGGTTTTGTTTTGTTGTTTTGGTTTTTTTTTTTTGGTTTTTTTTTTTTTTTTTTGCCTTTGGCCACTCCGAAGTCGCGCTTCCAAAGTTGGGAAAAAGTTATGAAGTAGTAACAGGCGGGGGGGGGGGGGGGGGTGGGGGGGGTGGGAATAAAATAAAATAAAATAAAGTAAAAAAAAGTAAAAAAAAAAAAAGAACGGGCCGACCCAAAGCCAAGCGACTGCGATTAGACAAAAGCATAAATAACCTCTGGGCTCCGGGGGGTTGATCGCGCTCCAGGGCGAAAGAAGGGAAAAAACCTCAAAATGTAAAAAACTGCAGTTTGTGTATTTAATAAAAAACAACCAAAACAAGGCAAACGTGCCCAGGCAGTGACGCCAGGCCGGCCCTGCGGAGGGACCCGGCGGCTGCAGCTCCCCAGACCAGCCGGGGCTCCTGGCCCGCAGCAGGGCCCGCTTTGGGGCAAAATCCACGATTTCGGATTTCCTTCTCCTTGGCACCGCTCGGGCACGGGGGCGTCAGAGACGGAAAACAAGGGAGAGCAGGGAGGGCAAGGAGAGGAGAGGGGCTGGCCCCGAAAGGGACAAAGGGCCCCGGAAGGGACAAAGGGCCCGCTCAGAGCGGCTCGATAGCCCCAGGACGTGGCTGGAGCCCGTGACAGCTCCGAGCAGCACCAGGAGCTGTCCCAGCCCTGCCGGGGGTGAATAAACCCACCCAGGAGCCCCCGAATTGGAACAAACCCACCCAGGAGCCCCCGAACTGGAATAAACCCAGCCAGGAGCCCCCGAACTGGAACAAACCCACCCAGGAGCCCCCGAATTGGAATAAACCCAGCCAGGAGCCCCCGAACTGGAATAAACCCACCCAGGAGCCCCCGAATTGGAATAAACCCAGTCAGGAGCTCCCGAACTGGAATAAACCCAGTCAGGAGCCCCCGAACTGGAACAAACCCAGCCAGGAGCCCCCGAATTTCTGCATTTTCTGCGTTTCACACCCCGAGGGCCGAGCGGGAAGCGCAGCAGAGGGAACCGGGACGCTCGAGGGACAAGCCGGGGATGGAACCCAAAGCTCCGCATCCCCCTGCGGCCATCCCGGCCCCGGGGACAGCCCGAGGTCCCGGAGGGGAGGAAACGGCCCCGGCGGACGGTGAGGAAGCTGCGGAGCCCTGGCGAACACATGGGCCGGGAGCGAAAGCCAAAAGCAGAAGGAAGCAGAAGGTGACGGCGGAGATACCGTGACTAACGGGACCTTCCCGGCCTGCGGGGGAACCGGCGCTGCCCCGAGGCCGCCGGGGACGGGCCCCGATAGCATCAAATGGCGCCCCGGTGGTGGCGAGGGTGGCAGATAAAGGCGGCGAGCAGGAACACGATTGCAGAAGTGACACCCGCGCCGCTGCTCGGCCGGGCCCGCTGGTTTCTCACCTCAGGTCCCAGAGCGCATTCCCCAAACCCAGCCCTGGAGGAGCATCCTCAAAGATCTCCTCACCCCCAGGCAGGCAGAGTGCTGGTCCAGGGGTGGGAGCATCCCTGCATCTCTAAATCCCCCCGTTCCCACAAAATCCTCTCTCTCGGGTGCCTTTTCCCCACACCGAACCACCCAAACGCTTTTCCACCGGGGAATTATCGCCTTCGGTGCCTTCCCCAGCTGCCGCAAAGGAGGGGAGAGCTCTGAGGGGCGCCCAAAACCAAACCCGAACCCGAACCTCCCAAAATCGCCTGCCCGGCACTCGGGGGGGATCCTAAAGCCAAACCCGAACCTCCCAAACCAAACCCGAACCTCCCAAAACCAAACCCGAACCTCCCAAAACCGCCTGCCCGGCACTCGGGAGGCCTCTGGGTGAGGGATGCTCAGGGCAGGAGCATCTCCCGTGGGACAGGCGGGATGGAGCAGGCTCAGAGCGGAGCTGAACCCGAATTCCCCCTGGAACCGAGGTCCCCGGGCAGCAGCAGCAGCCCCAGCTTGCTCGCAGCCCTGCTCCGCTCCTTTCACCAAAGTCTCACCATATTAAGCAGCTGAACTGCATCATCCGAGGAGTGTCAAATTGGTTTTAGATGGTTCTAATTATAACCAGGAAGTTTTAAAGTGTGTGGGTGGAAAGGAATGCAGCAGATTAATTTAATAGCAGTTACCACGGCACAATGGTGCTTCAATTAAGAGTTCTTTCTGACTGGGATTTGTTGGTTTTGTGTTTTTTTTTTTTTTTTTTTTTTTTTCCCTGTTAATAATAAATGTCACAAATGAGAATAGACATATTACTTCATCAGATGCTTTGGCATATCTCTTCGCAGAGAGCCTTTTGTGCAGAAATAGTAGCTGAAAGGGTAATTTTATGGGGCTTAGCACTCACTTAACACTTTAGGAGCCAAAACGGGGCCTCAGCAGAAACCCAGGAAGCTGCACCTGTTTCCAGAGCCGCAGAGAGCCCTCCCCGCGCTGGGGAATGGTGTGCGAGGCACGAACCGGGGCCGAGCATCCTGCCCGGGCGGCTGGGGAGCGCATGGCGAGCGGGATCCGCGCTCCGGAGCCTCCTCCCGCTGCCCCGGGCTGGGGGCGGCCCCGGGGGCGCGGCGGGAGCGGGACAGGGACAGGGACAGGGAGGAGGCTCCGTGCCTTTGAACGGCGTGGGGGATCCCAGCCCCGGGTGTCCTGCCCGGGCAGAGGGGCCGCTGTGGGGCGGGCTCGGGGTGAGCCCCACGGAGCCCTGGGTCACCGTGTCCCTGCTGAGGGGACAGCACAGCCCTGTGAGCCGCTCTCATTAACGCCCGGCGCTAATTACCTGAGCCCCGAACGCGGCCGGGCTCGCCGAGCCCCGGCTCCCTCCCGGAGAAGGTTCCTCCGCTGCTGGAAGAGTTCCCCGGCCCCAAATCGCCCTGGTCGGGGTTTGTTTTGTCGGGGTTTACTTTGTCAGGGTTTGTTTTTTCGGGGTTTGCTTCGTCGGGGTTATTTTTCCCTTTCAGAGGTTGATTCTGGTGGGTTTCGAGGGGGAGCCCGTTTGGATGGGGGGCAACCCACGGAGAGCCCGAGGCAGGCTGGAAATAACCTGAAATCCTGCCCCATAGAGTCCTTCTGCCCTATAGATCCTGCCCTAGGGATCCCCTGTACCCCACACATCCCTTCTGTCCCATAGATCCTGCCCTATGGATCCCCTGTACCCCATAGATCCTGCCCTATGGATCCCCTGTACCCCACAATCCTGCCCTATGGATCCCCTGTACCCCATAGATCCTGCCCTATGGATCCCCTGTACCCCACAATCCTGCCCTATGGATCCCCTGTACCCCATAGATCCTGCCCTATGGATCCCCTGTACCCCACAATCCTGCCCTATGGATCCCCTGTACCCCATAGATCCTGCCCTATGGATCCCCTGTACCCCACAATCCTGCCCTATGGATCCCCTGTACCCCATAGATCCTGCCCTATGGATCCCCTGTACCCCACAATCCTGCCCTATGGATCCCCTGTACCCCACAGATCCTGTCTGAGGGAGGGAGGGAGGGAGGGAGAACACGGCGGTCACAGCCAGAGACAAAACCAGCGGGAAATGGCAGCAAAAAGAGCTTTACAAAGCAAACCTGAGGCTGGGAGGGGACAGGGGACACCCCAACACCTTCGAACCCCAGGGACACCCCTTGGACCCCCAAAACTCCCAGCAGGGCACCCAGGGAGGGGTACTGGGAGCACTGGGAGGAGCCCCCCAGCCCTTCAATTCCAGCACCAGCTTCATTTTAATCCTTTAATGATGCCTGGGGTGTGTTTCCCATGCCAGACACATCCCAAACTGCCCTGATGTGGGACAGGGACACATCCCCAGCACCCCAAACTGTCCCATGGTGGGACAGGGACACATCCCCAGCACCCCAAACTGCCCCATGGTGGGACAGGGACACATCCCGGAGCCACCTCACCTCCCCATTCCCCTTTTTTTCCCCCAGCCCTGCCCAAGGAGCCCGGGGGAGCTCCCCTGGCCATGGCTGAGTGCTGGAAAGCAGCAAAGCCCGCCCGCTGTTCCCCAAAATCCGGCTCTGTCTCGGAGATTTGTGTGCGCTGCGATATCGAACCGCTGCCTGGAGGGACTCGACTACTTAAAAACCCCGCGCAGGAGGCAAACAGGGAGATTTATTATTTTACTTTTGTGGTTTTCAGATAGTTTATGGCACCGGGCTAATAACTGCCGAACCAAAATCTCCATTGATCCGGGGGAAACGTGACGTTATCCTCCCCCCCCACCGGGCCCCCGGATGAGCTGCTGCCCTCCAGGGATGGCTCCATCCCAGGGGTGCTCCTGCCAGGTGTCCCACAGCAGGGACAGGAGCAAATCCTGAGCGAATCCTGAGCACACACCTTCCCTTCCCTTCCCTTCCCTTCCCTTCCCTTCCCTTCCCTTCCCTTCCCTTCCCTTCCCTTCCCTTCCCTTCCCTTCCCTTCCCATCCCATCCCATTCCCCCAGCCCATTGGGGATCCCAATCCATCCCACCCCACTGTCCCCAGCCCACTGCCCCAATTCCAGCTCTGATCCTGGGCTGGAGCACAGGCAGGGAGGGTTTGGGCAAGGCAGCTCCTCATGAGAGCACCAGGGACACCCAGCAGGGCCCTTCTCTGTGATTCCAGAGGGAAAATAAGGAGGATTTCCCATTTTCCCCATCACAGGGACACCCAGCAGGGCCCTCCCTGTGATTCCAGGGAAATCAGGGAGGATTTCCCATTTTCCCCCTGGCTCTCTGCTGGCATTAAGGACCAACCACTGCCATCATTTGGACTCCACGATCAGGACCTAATTCAATCCCAGCCTGCTCATTGTTGAGGGCTGAGCATTAGACTGAAACCCTAAGCCAGGCCTGCAGTCATTTGGCTGGGGAGGAATTGATTTTGGCCATCAGCACTTTCTCATTTTCGATGGAGTCCCCACGTAACCAGGTTAATTTCTGTTAATCCCATTAGCCAGGTACTTCTGGCTCTCCGGCCCAATGATTTTGTGTCTGATCTGAAAGATTGTAATTGCAACCCAAGAGGACACAAACAGGAGCCTGTGATGGAGAGGAACCGGCCTGACACAGACCCAGCTTCTCTTCCACCTAAAAACCAAACCCTCTCCAAATTTCCCCCTGCTTAATGACCACACACAGTAAGTTCTGTCCCTAATTAATTTCCCCACAGTTCAGATCCCCCGTTTCGCTGGATTAATGTTATTATTACAAGTCTGACTGTGCCCTGTGCAAGTTCCAGGCCCAGCTTTATTTTTCTTGACTCATATCAGGGCTGGTTCTCGCCAAGGGCTTCCTGGGGAGGCTGATGCCAGTGTCCCACTGGAGCCAGCCCCAGGGCCCCCAGCCCTGAGGGACCCCCTGGCACTGCCCCAAGGGAGATGTGCCCCAGGTCTGAGCCCCAGCTGGGGGAAATGGGGGTTCCAGAGGGGGGAGTTTTAAACTGAAAGAGGGAGTTTTAAACTGAGAGGAGTGCCACCAAAACAGCCAAGGTGGGGCAGGGTCCCCACCTGCCTGGGGACATTGGGGACATTGGTGACTTGTTGTCACTGCTAATGAGGGCTGGGAGTGGGGTGAGCATCCCTGCATCCCTGCACCTCTCCCTGCATCTCTGCATCCCTGCCTGCAGCCTTGCAACCCTGCCTGCATCCCTGCACCTCTCCCTGTATCCCTGCAACCCTGCCTGCATCCCTGAACCCCTGCAGCTCTCCCTGCATCCCTGCCTGCATCTCTGCATCCCTGCACCTCTCCCTGCATCCCTGAACCTCTCCCTGCATCCCTGTGTGCATCCCTGCAACCCTGCCTGCATCTCTGGACCCTTGAATGCCTGCATCCCTGCACCTCTCCCTGCATCCCTGAATCCCCGTGTGCATCCCTGCAAGCTCTCCCTGCATCCCTGAATCCCCGTGTGCATCCCTGCAAGCTCTCCCTGCATCCCTGAATCCCTCTGTGCATCCCTGCAGCTCTCCCTGCATCCCTGAATCCCCGTGTGCATCCCTGCAGCTCTCCCTGCATCCCTCCACCCCTGCATCCCTGCAGCTCTCCCTGCAGCCCCGCCCGCCTCCCCTGCTCGCCAGGGCTCCTTCCTTCCGCAGCCGCGGCGCTCGGAGCACGCCCGGGCCGGGGCAGCAGCTGCGGAGCACCCGGAGCTCGCTGGGGCAGGAAACGCCGGCGGTCCCGCAGCTGTTGCGGGGCTGGGCCGGGGCTCACACGCGAGGGACACGTGGCACGGCCCGGTGGCACCGGGGGACACGGGGGGACAGCGGGAGGAAGGGATGGGCTGGGCACCGGGGCAGGAGGGACCTGCGGGGACACGGGAGTGACCGTCAGAGACACCAGAGTGACCGAGTGTGGGGACACGGGAGTGACCATCGCAGAGCCACGGGGACATGGGAGTGACCATCACAGCTCAGGGACACAGGAGTGACCAAGACGGAGCTGTGGGGACACCGGTGTGACCCACTGTGGTGCAGGTCCGGATCCTGGCATTGCGCACCTAAAATATGGAATTGCTCACCCAAACCATGGAATTGCACACCCAAAATATGGAATTGCACACCCAAAACATGGAATCGGAATTGCACACCCAAATCCCTGAATTGCACACCCAAACCCCTGAATTGCACACCCAAAACTTGGAATTGCACACCCAAACCCTGGAATTGCACACCCAAATCATGGAATCGGAATTGCACACCCAAACCCTGGAATTGCACACCCAAAACTTGGAATTGCACACCCAAACCCTGGAATTGCACACCCAAATCATGGAATCGGAATTGCACACCCAAACCCTGGAATTGCACACCCAAAACTTGGAATTACACACCCAAACCATGGAATTGAAATTGCAACCCAAACCATGGAATTGCACACCCGAGCTCTGGAACTGCACACCCCAAACATGGAACTGCACACCCAAAATACGGAATTGCACACTCAAACCCTAGAATTACAGCACTCAAACCCTAAATCACAGCGCTGCACACCCAGCCCCTCCATATCCCTGTCCCCAGGGCTGGGGGTCACACCTCTGGGGTCCCAGGCTCTGTGGCCTCAGGCACACTGTCACCATTATTTTTCCATTATTTTCCCATTATTTTCCCAGGAACCTCCCAGGCCCCTCCGTTCCCCCTGCCCCAGCCCAGGAGCTGCACCCTGCGATCCCTGATAAGAGCTCAGGGCAGATAAGGGATGCTGCTCCCCAGCCCTGGCCAGCCCGTTCCCCTTTGAGGGGCCCAAATCCACCCGAGATGAGTCAGTTCCTCCAGCTCCAGCCCCTGTTCTACATGGAACTGGAATTTCTCATTTCATTTCGGCCCTGCAGGGGAGGCAGAGCTGCAGGAGACAATGGAGGAACACAAACACTCTGAAATCTAAAAATAAAATAAATGTCAGTGCCAGGCAGAGCAGCCCTGCCTGTGCTAGCTGTCAGCCCTGCAGGAGCTCGGGGATTTGGGAATTTGGGACAATTCCCTCAGCAGTGATGGCTGGAGACAACACCTGGGACAGGACAGAGTTAAAGGAGTAAAGTAGGGGTTTATTAAAAATATTGAAATGTATTTATTAAGAATCCTTCACAGGATACACCTGGGGCAGCACAAGAGCCTGGCCATGGCTACACCCAAGAGTCAGAGTTTTCATTTTTATAAGTTTTGGTCCATTTTCATATTGGGGTTAATTGTTTGGGGGAGACCCCAAGGGTGGGGCTGTCCTGGGGTGTTTTTAAACCCAGGGAAGTGGAGCTGAGGGGGCCGAGGAGTTCTGGGGAGTTTTTATTCCTTTGGCAGGGGAGGAGAGCAGAGCTGAGGGGAGAAAGGTGTTCTGGGGTGTTTTTAACCCCTGAGCAGCAGCACTGAGGGGACAGAGGAGTTCTGGGGTGGTTTTAATCCCTGAGCAGCGAAGCTGAAGGGACAGAGGAGTTCTGGGGTGTTTTTAATCCCTTTGGCAGAGGAGAAAAGCGGAGCTGCGGGGCACAGGCCGAGCGAAGCCGCCTCACGGCCGGGGCTGTGTCTCCCTCTGCTGGGCGGCCGCGGCTCCGCTGCAAACCCCGCTCCACGGAGATCGGGACTTTCTTCGCTCAGAAGTTGCAACAAAACCTTTTTTCTTTCTTTTATTTTTTTCCCCCCTGTAACGTTGCCCTGTTTTGGGTCTCCTGAGGGATTTTGCGGATTTTGGGAGAATTCCAGGATCCAGCGGCGGCGGCACCTCCCGCCCGCTGGGGGGCGCCCTGCAGGACGCGCCAGAACCCGGAAGTGCCGGGGCGCCGGAAGCGGCGGAAGGGCCGGCGGGGCGCGATGGCGGCGGCGGTGTCGGCCCTCAGCAGCCTGGGGGTGCCCGAGGCCGATGTTGGGGTGAGGCGGGGACGGGATCGGGCGGGACGGGGGTCCCGGCTCCTCCCGGGGCTCCTGCCTGAGTGCGGGTCCTTGCAGAGCGAGGAGGAAGAGGAGGAGGAGCAGGCAGAGCCCGGCCCGGCCGCGGCGAAGGCGGCGGAGCAGAGGCGGGAGGAGCGGCTGCGCCGGTTCCGGGAGCTCCACATGAAGCGGGTACGGGACCAGAACCGGGCTCAAACACTGCCCGGCTGGCGCTGGGGGTCGGGCTGGGCGATCTTCCAGCCCTGATTGCTCTGGGCTTGCTCGGGGTGGGTTTGTGCCCGGGGGGTTCGGGGTTGTTCGGTTCTGTTCCCCTCGGGGTTTGGGGTTGTTCATTTTGGGGTTGTTCCCCTCGGGGTTTGGGGATTATTCCCCTCGGGGTTGTTCTCTTTCTCTCTCTCTGTGCTGGAGTTTTGCCCTGTTTGGTTCCAGTACGAGGCCTGCAAGCTGAACAGCCAGGAGGTGGTGGAGGAGGACAAGAGGCTGAAGCTGCCCCCGAACTGGGAAGCTAAAAAAGCTCGGCTGGAGTGGGAGCTGCAGGTGCAGGAGAAGAAGAAGGTAAAGAACTGCCCCAGAGCCCGGGGTGTGAGCTGGGATTAGCAAAGCTGGGCTGTGCAGAGCTGGGATTAGCAAAGCTGGGCTGTGCAGAGCTGGGATTACCAAAGCTGGGCTGTGCAGAGCTAGGTTTAGCAAATCTCCTCTCTCAGGAATGTGCAGCCAGGGGTGAGGACTACGAGCGGGTGAAGCTGCTGGAGGTCAGCGCTGAGGACGCCGAGAGGTGGGAGAGGAAGAAGAAGAAGAAAAACCCCGACCTGGGCTTCTCAGGTGAGATTAAAAATTGTATAAAATATATTAAAAATGCGATAAAATACCTAAAATTATGCTATTTGTATATAAAATGACAGATTACGCTATAGAAAAAGCAGGTAAAAGGGATCACAAATTGTACTGTAGCAGAATCTTTGTGGTCAGTAAGAACTTGCAAAAGCCAATGCGATAAAATATATTAAAAATTGTATAAAATACATAAATAATGCTATAGAATACATAAAATGCTATAATATATATATATAAAAATTCTATAGAATACATCACAAATGCTATAAAATACGTAAAATAGTGCTGTAAAAGGCAATAAATGCCATCACTTTTTAACCCAGACTACGCGGCGGCGCAGCTGCGCCAGTACCAGCGGCTCACCCGGCAGATCAAGCCCGACCTGGAGCAGTATGAGAAGCTCAAGGAGCAGCAGTGAGTCCTGGTGTCAGTCCCTGGGGCATCTCTGAGGGCTCAGCACACCCTGAAATCCCTGAAAGAGGGATGGGGGTAATTACTGAGGTTCATTTCTCCCAGTTTGGCACTGGAGGAAATACTCACCCAGCGAGGTCACGTTCCAGTGCGTAATCAGGCATTTCCTGGAGCAGGGTTTGGGTTCTTAAGCTGGGTTTAAGGACTGAGACCTGCCCAGATTGCATTCAGACAGGTTTCTGGGGGGCTCTGTGTCTTCCAGAGGCACCTGCTGGTCCCTCTGTTGGGTTTAATGTTGACATTTGTCATCTGAGTCTGGGATTGGCACAGCTGAGCGAGGTGTGACAGGGGAACTCAGGCAAAAGCAGGGAAACCACGAGGACAGGGACAGGAGAAGGGTGAGGGGATCAGAGTGAAAGAGGGGAGATTTGGGTTGGAAATTGGGAAGAAACTCTGCCCTGTGAGGGTGGGCAGGCCCTGACAGAGGTTTCCCAGAGGGCTGTGGCTGCCCCTGCATCCCTGGCAGTGCCCAAGGCCAGGCTTGGAGCAATTTGGGATGGTGGGAGGTGTAGGGGTGGCACTGGCTGGGCTTTAAGGTCCCTGCTGGGATCCCCAGGAGCCTCAGCACTGCCAGGTGTGTAACTGTGCTCTCCCACAGCGGGGAGGCCCTGTACCCCACCTCCAACAGCCTCCTGCACGGCACCCACGTGCCCTCCAAGGAGGGCGTGGACAGGATGGTGGCAGACCTGGAGAAACAGTGAGTACAGGGGGGCACGGAGGGAGGGCAGGGCAGGGCAGGGCTGGGGGCACTGCAGGCCCGGGCTCAGCCCCTGCTGCCCCCCAGGATCGAGAAGAGGGAGAAGTACAGCAGGAGGCGACCTTACAACGACGACGCCGACATCGACTACATCAACGAGAGGAACGCCAAGTTCAACCAGAAGGCTGAGAGGTTCTACGGGAAATACACAGCTGAGATCAAACAGAACCTGGAGAGGGGCACGGCCGTGTGAGCCTGCCTGGCACAGCTCAGCTCAAACTGAGCCTGGGCCCTGTGAGCCAGCCTGGCACTGCTCACTCCTGGCTCCTCTGTTGCCATTTTGTGTAGATTGTAGCTGCTGCTGTCTCTTAGTGTGCTGAACTATGTACAGAATTCAGCTGTAAATAGCTTTGGCTGCAGGAGTAGCCAGGTTCTGCCTTTCATGCTCTAAATAAACTCTTTGGTCTAATTTGGGAGTCGATTTGAGATTTTGTTTGCCAGCAGGATGAGGAGCAGTGACATTGCCATGGAAAGGCAGCTCCTGCCCTGTCCCTCAGGAATTCCAAGGTGGGATTTCCCCCTGCCAGCAATTCCAGGGTAGGATTCCCCCTGTCCAGCCTCACCCACAGGGACAGGATAGACACAGAATCCTCCCACCTATTCAAGCCTTAATTAAAGAAATTTCAGACAGGAGCAGTCCAATTTAGTTTATTTTATTAATAATTTATTTATACAAAAGCCAAATTAACCAGTTACTCCCAGTCCATGCAAGAGCTTCTTGTCTTTCTGAATTCCTTTTTCCTGGAGCAGAGGTCTGGAACCCTCCTGTACTTTTACCTTCCTGCCTCACAGGGAGGCTCATCTTAAACCCCAAATAAACACAAACCTGTAGTAACTGGAGACATTTCTGTGGCAGGCAGCTAAAATCCTACACAACCTCCATTTCCAGAGGGGACCCAGGGAAGGAAGAGGCCTGGATCAAGGCAGGATCCACTTTTGGAATGATGCTGCTGGGAGTGCAAGGGAAACCCAGAAATAACCACATGGACTCAGGCCTAACACCTGACACAGCCAGTGCAAAACTAAACTTTATTCACTTGAAGTAAACAGTTACACAAGGGAAATCCAGGTGTGCAAAGAACAGCTACTCAACTATGGTTTAGAAAAAGTTACCCACCTGCAAGTTCTAGTCCAATAAAGCAATATAAAATATTTACAAATATACACAAGATTCCCATCTTGGCTTCTGGATCTGTGTGCTCTCTATCTGAAAGAGAAACCTAAGATTCCAAAAATTAAGACCTCAAAATAAATACTCAGTATTAACAAGTCTTCAAGCCCTCGTGAGTGTCCCTCTGTGCTGAGGGTGCTGCAGTGCCAGGGGCTCCCCTCAGCGTGCCCGGAACAGGGAGCTTTTGGGTGAGAAGTTCAGGAATGTTTTCTTCTCCTCCTTCTTGACAGGAACCCACTGCCCATAGGGGCTTCCCTTCCTGTCATCCTCCCTGGGTGGAGAAACCACTGGCTCCTTAACCACAGTGTGGCTCACTGGCTTCTGCAGGACAGGCTTGGCCATTGTGTTCTGGGAAAAAAAAAAAAAAAAAAAAAAAAAAAGATTTCCTGTAAAAAAACATGCTAAAACCAAAGGGTTTATCTGTACTGGTCTGATAAATCAATATAAATGTTTTCTCTCCAGCTCCTGGAATTCCTGATGCCTACACTGGGTATCAACCACATGCACTTAACACAGGAGGAATCCCTGAATCACGAATTTGCATTACCAGAGCACGTAACTTGAGATAAGCTGTGTTTTAAACTGGTTCTAGTTTTGAATTGTTCAGATTGAAGGCAAACACTCAGACACACTGCTGAGGGTGTATTCAGGGTGCTCTACCAACTCCTGCAGGGAAATTACTACCAACATTAAATTCCTTTTGTTTCTGAGGTAATTATTTGAAAACAGCCCGAGCAGGGACTGCATCACTCACATTAGGGCTGAAGGAAATGCTCCTCTGGATGGTTGCTCTCTCCATGCCAGCCTTGCTCACGTCCTCAGCTGCACTCCCAGGTTGCTAAAGAAGAGCAGACACGGCTCAGGAGGGGATCCCTGACCCAGGGCACAGCACAGCTTTCTCTGGAGCGGTTCACATTTCATCTAAAGGAGCTGGGAAGCTACAGCAGGGCTGAGCCCAGAGTGCAGCTGTGCCCATTCCTGGCCCTTGGAGGCAGCTCCAGCCCCGTCCAGCCCAGAGAGGACCCGGGCTCACAGCACGAGCTCCACACAGAGCAGGGCCAGCGGCTCTGCACACCCCTCCTCTGGAGAACAACAACAAACTTATCTGCAAGGGATGCAGGCCTCTTCTTCTGTACTCTCTCAACATCTGCAATATATTGCATATGTTTATGAAAGGGATGCCTGCACCATTTGTGTCAAACCCTCAGCAAATTCACTTCCCTTTGCAAGAGCAGCACCTGAGCCAGGCAGTGGCTGCAGGTTTGTATTTACTGTGACTCAGGGGAACACACCACGACAGAACCAAACTAAAATTCACTTTAAGCTGCTCGAGTTTCTCCCTCCCTTCAATTCACAGCAGCTACAGCCCACAAAGTCCCTTAATTACCACCAGATTTTCTTCCTCATGTCTGGAACCATAGTCATGATTTCTATAAGACAGAAATAAAGTATGTAAAATGCATTGTGTGCTTGGGTATGGAATTTCTGGGAAACAGTTTGTTGCACATGAAAAGCTTTTAACAGTTAAAAAATGCAGAAAGATTTAACCTTAAAAAAAAAAAAAAAAAAAAAAAAACAAACCAAAAACCTCCAGCTATTCACTAGGTTTGGCAAGGAAACTCCTGATCTTAGGTCAGAAGGCATAAACCAGTGGAATTCATGGGAATTATCCCATGAGGAAAACGAGTCAAAGGAAAAGTCTCCTCCTTCCCCAGCTGTCCCTACTGGACACTCAGGGATCAACCAGAGGCCCTCTGTGCTTCCAGCTTAAGGCAGAGCCTCGAGGCTTCTGGACAAGTTTTTGTTCAAGAGTTTGAGCTCATAAGCACAACCTCTACAGATGAACTACAGCACAGCCATGCAGACAAGTCCAAGAGGTGTTTACCTTGTCAGGAGAACACTCCATACTTACCTCAGCTGACTCCGTGGCCTCCTCACGCTCCTGCTTCTCGGTTTTGATCTCCTTGGCAGGAGCAGACATCTTCAGGCTGGCTGGCAGGACAATGTTGTCTGTTCCCAGAGCTTTGGCTGCATTGGCTTTTGCAATTTCCAGGAGTTCCCTCTTGTCTACAAGAGGAAGGATTAAAAAAGTGCTTTGTGTCACATTAAAATCCATGTGTACCTACTCAAACCTAAATCCTTCACGTTTTACATCCATTCAATCATCAGCTAGGACTGATCTCATCACAGCCTGTCCCCCGTGCCAATCAACGTTCTGAAGAACAATTTTTATTGCAGCCTTGGCTTTTACTATTTGCAGG